>NC_133370.1:15679195-15838030 GCF_049309525.1 Garra rufa
CACATGCTTTAAAAATAAGATTTGGTCAATCAAACCTTATTTTGAATAAAAAAGTTGTAGGTTTCTGAGAGAACAAAAATACTCAGTAAAGCCTGAGAAAACTGATTTCTATGGTCTTTTAATTTTGTTACTATAAGCTTTTTAAATGTTCTTTTCATTTCAATACAAAGTTTCATTTTAATACAAAGTTCCAACATCCTTGTCTAAATCCTTGCAAAGCAAACATGGGGTGGAGCCATGACTTCTCGGAAACTGATAAACCAGTTTGTCATGTGCAGAGACTTTAGTATGTGCGCAAAAACAGACGCTTTTAGATTCATTATGTTTTTATTTGTATAAAACGGAGAAAAACAAGAAAGACAACAGAGAAAAAAGGAGATTAAAAGTGAGGAAAACCAGAAAGAGAGAAAGAATACACTGAAGAAAACTTCAAGAGCTTTAAACTGACAGTCTGTGACGCATGATGGAGACAGGAGATGACTCTGATCGTCATGACAGTGAGTTGTTATAATGTTGTACATAAATGTTTAAATGGTCAACACAAACCCTAATACATTTTTAGACATTGGAAAATAGTTTTATTTATTTGAATGTTTTTTTAAATTTTTTTTCCCACAGATTTGTTCCCAGTGAATATAAGTAAAGCCAAAATATTTTACTTCATACAAATGCGAAATCTCATTGTGGTTACAGTGAATGTAAAGCACAGCTCAAGTTTAAAAGCAACAATTTACAAAATCTTTATGGACATTCATTTTTACCAGGCAAAGCAAAACTACAGCATTAAATGTGACCATTGTTATGTATTTACAGATGTTTTTTGTTTTTTTTAATGAATAGGCTTTAGTACTACTGTATGAACCATGAGCATGAACTACATACAAAGTACGCAATCAGTACAACTGAATATACACTACCAGTCAAAAGTTTGGACACACTTCCAAATCAAAGAGAATGTGGAAGTGTGTCTAAACTTTGACTGGTAGTGTACATCTGAAATATGATCATTCATTTGCTAAGGTTTGCTATAACTACAAGTGATAATTACAGCTTCCTCAAATTTCCCTTGCAGATTGTCCAGCACTTCCTGAGATAAATGCCATTATAATAGGCAGTAAAGCAGAGTACAAACGCAGTGCAGCTGATACCATTTTTGGTCAGAATGATTGTAAAGTAAGAAAAGAGATCGTCAAGAACGAGATGAAAAAGGGTACAGTTCAGAACAGGTCTGTTAGTTTGGTAATGACACCAGGATGGTGGAGGAGCTTTACACTGGCAGAGAGTGCAAAGTATTTAAAGATGGAAATTGTGCACAGCTTAAAACTGTGTCCTGCTCCACATGCCTTCCTTCTAGTCATCAATCTACACAAATCATTCACAAACATGCATTTAAACAGTGTGGTGGAACACATGGAGATTCTTGGTGAGCAGATCTGGAACCACACCATCGTTCTACTCATGTATGACAACAAAGAGCAAAGAGATGCAGATAGCAAGCAGCTAATTGAGAGAGCAGGGACAGAGCTTGATATTCTGATACAAAAGTGTGGAAACAGAGTTCATGTTTTTAATTATACTGACAGCAAGGGAATAAATGTACAAAAACTGTTTCATGAGATAGAGAATGTACTAGCAAAGAATGAAGGACAATGCTTTAAAATTGAAAGCAAACTGTTTGAAGATATGGAGGAAAACAGAAGAACTGTTCAGAAACGAGCAGAGGAGAGAGAGGTTCAAGTAAAAACAAAGATGACAACCTTGAAAGAACATCTAACAGGTATAGTGCATCTTTGATGTAAGAAAATGTTCAACAACACTGTATTCATAGAAAGGCTGCAATTACTTGGCATGACTCCAGCTGAATGTTAAGAACTGTGAACTTTCATGTTCTTTCTGGCAGAGAATTCTTTCCCAGAGTTAAGGATTGTCTTAATGGGTGGCAATATTGTTGGAAAAACCTCAGTGGTCAACACCATCTCGAAAATTAAAGAAGAGAAGAGTGTGACAAAAAAGTGTGTGATAAAAGAAGAAGAGGTTGACAAGAGAAAAGTCATTTTAATTGACACACCTGGATGGTGGTCGTATGCGTATGTAAAGGAGACTTCAGAGTCAGTCAAACAGGAGATCAAGTCTAGTGTTACTATGTGTCCACCAGGACCTCATGCAGTTTTGCTGGTTCTGCAGTCTGGTGCCGCCTTCACTGAGGCACAAAGGAGGTCTATTAAAGAGCACATGGAGCTCTTGGGTCGAAATGTCTGGAAGTACTGTATAGTGGTGTTCACCAGAGGTGACTGGATGGTCACTAACACTATTGAAGAGCACATTGAGAGTGAAGGAGAAGCTCTGCAGTGGCTGATCAATAAATGTGGAAACAGGTATCATGTAATTAACTACATGGAGAAGAATGATAGGCAACAGGTCAGGGAGTTGATTGAGAAAGTTGAGATGATGGCCAGAGAAAACACAGAGCTCCTCACAGTTGAGGAAGCAGAAAAGGAAACTGACAGTGGCTGGGGATCTAACTGGTCAGACCAAGACAAGCTGGAGAGAGGAAGCTTTAATCTGGATCCACCTTATAGTAAGTAGCACTACAAACTCCCAGAAAAACAATCATTTGATTACTGTCAGTCTGTAAAACATGTTAATACCAAGTTTTATTAATGATCACATTTTTTCCTGTAGTGCATGAAGAGTACGTCACAAAATGGCTTGAAAATGAAGACATTGTGTCTACCTACAGGAACTTATCAGAATTGTCAGCAGATAATGTCACAATAAATCAAGATCACTGATGGCTTTCAGAAATAAATAGAGAAAACAGAAACAGAAATGAAAGTTCATCTATTCCACATTTAAGTTTCTGTTGCCATAAATTTATATTGTGACTACTAGGAATAGGAATACCTTGTATTTGATCCAATACCAGAGTGCTGTAGATTTATTTGTTCTTATTCATATTCAGACAAAGACAGAAACAAACGTTGAGTGCATTTTTCAAAATTAACAAACTTATTTAATTGTACCATGCCTGTCATCACTGTTGTTTCTTTATCTGTTATAGTTCACATTGTAGGTTCTGTGTCATAATTCTTTGCTAACTATTCTAATATTAATTCTTGTCTGTCCTGTCCCATTCAATTCTGTATTAGTGTTAAATAAATGCTACACAAAAACAGTGAGAGTGTTTATACATGTACATATGTTGGGTTCAACAGCGCTCATGAGACTGATGAACCAGAACAGTAAGACATTGAATATACAAAAATAATTCATGCGCTTTACTTTTGCTTTAAATGTTTTATATCATATAATATTTTATTTATTTAATTATTTTACACATATAATAGAAATTATGCAATAAATATAATTTTTTTTTGTTTAATAGTAACTGGTATATGCAGTGTGCCTTAGTCAAGTTTTATTTCCATAACAATATTTTGCCTAATTTATTTATTTATTTTCATAATGACAAATGTATTTTAACTACCCTCTAACAGAATTTCCCATTTAAAAATATTTTGCCAGGGTGTATTCTTGTTTTTGAAGTAAAGCAAAAGTGAAAGTTCTTAATGCAAGCACATCACACATAAGAGAACAGGGTGAAGAATTTTACTATTTTGTGTCTTTTTAATTTCTTAAATGTTTAATTTGATCTTTTACACAAAATGTTTAATGATAACACAATATAGCAACGCTTAGAAAAGGTACGGTGACAAACTTTGTAATTTGTGCCTTTGTAAAACTTGTCTTTTCTATCTTAGTAAATTTGGGGGTGGAGTTTGTACTTAAGATATTTGAGAGATGGGTTGGAGACTGATAAACCAGAACATCAAGTTAACCAGTCCAGGGACACATTTACAAACATGCACGGGAACAAACAGAAAATATCTGAAATCATTATCCGAAAACGGGACACGGTGAGAAAGCAGGGCTAATAAAGAAAGACGGAGCAGAAAAAAAAAATTTAAGTCAAGAGGGCAGCAAGATCTATTTATTCTGACAGCCAACAGATGATGGAGGCAGAAGGGGGATCGGATTGTAATTACGGTGAGTTTCTTTTTTCTTTTTCATCAGTCTTGAGAAGGTTACAGATTACCTGTTAATCTGGAAACATAATTTTAAAAACATAGCCACTACAAAATCAGACTTTAGCACCCTTTAGCTCAGCTATGATAATGTTTCTGAAATTAAATCAAAGCCTAGCAGGGAACACTAACAATGTCTAACACTATGCATCAAACAATGCCTTGAAAAAAAGTAAATCTTAAAAAATAAAGCATACATAAATCCAAATAGGAAATGAAAAAGTTATCAAATAAACACGTGTCCTATTTTGTGTCATAAACTTTTGAAATATTGGTTTCTCATTTTGAAGTAGTCAATACATTTTGGGAAAGAAAACAAATCTGTGTGTGTGTGTGTGTGTGTCTGCGAAAATATTAAGATGTAACCTCCTTCATAATCATTAAAAATGTTGCTTAATTACACATTTTTTCTCAGCAACTGTTACAATTAAGAGTTACATTTATTTTGTAATTAAATTACGTAAATTTTAAATGTTTGCCACAAACCACTTAAATACTTTCTTGGATGGTCTGACAAAGTATCATGAAATAATATGTAAAAGTTGAGTCACTGCAAAAACACTAAAGAGTGCAATTTTTCAGACAAAAAAATTATATATATATTTTAAATAACTGCAAAAAACTCTTACTTGAAATAGTAGTAAATAGTAAGTAATATTTGTTTGAGTAAATACTGAGAAATAATATGTATTATATCCAATATATACTAATGCATACCAATTTGGGTAATAAGATACAAAGGTGTACCTTAAAGGTTCCAAACCAATGACAGCTTTTTTCAGACTGAAAGATAAATGTTAATTATCACAGCGTGCAATGTTTATGTATGTGGTAAAGGTGTTTCATAAGGATGAAGAAAGGTCATCAGACACACCTTGGCAACTATGAAATCAAAAGAACATGAACCACAGAAATGTTGCTTGGTTAGAACAACCTGTCTCATAAAATACATTTTGAATGGTAACACTGATAAAAAACAACAACAACAACAGCAGTAGCAATGTGAACAGATTCCACTGCAAACTACCTTAGAGCTGCAAACTCAAAATAACAAGCAGGCCAACTACATCATTAAATGTGTGCAATGTTAGTGACAGAGGCTAAATGTATAATATGTTAAATTCTCTTACACTGCAAAAGATAATTACAGATGCCTATATTTTCTTTTGCAGACTGTCCAGCTTTTCCAGAAATAAAGGTCATTATATTAAGCAGTAAAGCAGAGTATAAATGCACTGCAGGTAATACCATTCTTGGCCATACTGACTGGAAAGTGGGCAAAGAGATAGTCAAGAGTGAAATGAAACAGAGGACAAATCAGAACAGGTCTGTTACATTGGTAATGACACCAGGATGGTGGAAGACGTTCACACTGGCAGAGAGTGCAAAGTATATACAGATGGAGATTGTGTACAGCTTAAAACTGTGTCCTGCTCCACATGCCTTCCTTTTAATCATTAATCTACACGAACCATTCACAGACATACACCTAAACAGTGTGGTGGAACACATGGAGATTCTTGGTGAGCAGATCTGGAACCACACCATCGTTTTGCTCATGTATGTCAACACAGAGCAGAGAGATGCAGATTGCAAGCAGCTAATTGAGAGAGCACGGACAGAGCTTCATATTCTAATTCAAAAGTGTGGAAACAGAGTTCATGTTTTCAATTATACTGACAGCAGGGGAATAAATGTACAAAAACTGTTTCATGAGATAGATAGCTTGGTAGCTGAGCATGAAGGACAGTGCTTTAAAATTGACAGTAATTTGTTTGAGGATATGGAGGAACAGAGACGGACGATGAAAAAACGAACAGAGGAGAAAGAGAATGAAGTAAAAACAAAGATGACAACTGTGAAAGAACATTTAACAGGTATAGTGCATCTTTGGTTTAAACAGCTTGTAGAATTAACAGATTAACAAATCTGTTATGGCAATATAACTTCATCTGAATGTACTGTTCATGAACTCTCACGCTCTTTCTGGCAGAGACAATTCCAGAGTTAAGGATAGTCTTGATGGGTGGCAGAAAAGTTGGAAAGACCTCAGTGATGAACACCATTTTGAATCTTAAACAAGAACTCCAGAGGAATAAAAAGTGTGTGCTGAGAGAGAGAGAGGTTGACAAGAGAAAAGTCATTTTAATTGACACTCCTGGATGGTGGCCGTACGCATCTGTAAAGGAAACACCAAAGCCAGTCAGGCAGGAGATCAAGTCTAGTGTTACTATGTGTACATCAGGACCTCATGCAGTTTTGCTGGTTCTGCAGTCTGGTGTCGCCTTCAGTAAGGCATATGGAAGGTCTGTCAAGGAGCACATGGAGCTCTTAGGTCGAAATGTCTGGAAGTACTGTATAGTGGTGTTCACCAGGGGCGACTGGATGGGAACTCCCACTATTGAAGAACACATTGAGAGTGAAGGAGAAGCTCTGCAGCGGTTGATCAATAAATGTGGAAACAGGTACCATATTCTTAACAACATGGAGCAGGATGATGGGAAACAGGTCAGAGAGTTGATTGAGAAAGTGGAGATGATGGCCAAAGGAAACACAGAGCTCCTGACACTTAAAGAAGCAGAAGAGGAGACAGACAGTGGTCGTGGATCTAACTGGTCAGTCCAAGAGAGAGGAAGCTTAAATCTGGTTCCACCTGAAAGTAAGTAGCCTGACAAACACCTTGCAGAACAATAATTTTTGTCAGTTTTTAAATAGTTCATCCTAACTAAACATACATTTGGTATGTTTCCATAGTAATGATTCTAAATAAATGTATCTATTCAACTCTCTTTAAAAACTTTTGTCATGAAAACATGTAAAAAGTCTTAATTTTCACATTTCTTTCTATAGTCGACAACAACGACAAAATTATGGAATGGCTTCAAAATTCAGATAATGTGATTAACTACAGATTATCAGAAGATTCAGAGGACATTTCTGGGGATGTTACACAAAGTTAATGGCAGTGATGGCTTGCAGGACTAAATGAACAATAACAACACAGCTGTTCATTGGTGAAAAGACCTGTGTTAGTGCAGTTTCGCAAATCATTGAAATTAGACTAGATATCAAAGTTAAGTTGTCTGAGTTTGTATGCATCTGTTTGTAAGTATTTGCTCCAATAGTTCAGTGCTTTTCTAAAAATGTATTGTCCATCTAAGCCAGAAAGCAAAGAAAATGTTATAGATTTTATTTGCAAAACTGAAAAAATGTGTTTAATTGTTGTATCTTTATCCATAAATATTCAGATTGCAAAGGTAAATTAATTTCACATCTGTGATCTAAAACATAATAAATGATATGACAACAATCTTGTCTGTTCTTTTCCCATTCCATTCAATCCTGATTCCTTGATGTATGTTTTAGTAGTAACCAATCACATTACTGCTATTAATATAAACATACATTCAAAAAACATTTAAGATATATTATTTCACAATGATTAGTTAGCAAAAACTAATTTAATTTATTTTGTATAGCATTTTTCACAAAACATTTACTCCTAAAATTTACTCCCAGAATGACTACAAAATTGTCTAAAGGCTTTCCAGATTAAAGGTTTCTACCTGCAAACATTTTTCTGTTTTTATTCTAAAAGAACCTAAACATTCAACACCCTGAAGCCTTTTATGTGAACACCTTTGTGGAGAAGTCCGTGCCAACCCCGAAAAAAATAGCATTTTTGAAAAATATAATAATGTATTATGTACATGTATTATGTAATAATGTATTATTAATTTAAATATACAGTTTCTACTTAATTTTTCAAAATACATCAAGTACAGTACATAAATAGAGCTCCTTAGAGATAGGCCGTCCTAGAAGGCTTTGCCATGCGCTCCTTGGTGATTTCATAAGTATTTTTTAATTTATCACTTTTGGATTTATGAATAAAATATGGTTTGTGGTTAACAAACTTTTTTAATTTGCTATCTTTTAAGCTTTGTTATACAACATAAATTGCATAAATTGTATGAATATGTGAATTTTAAAGCCACTATGTTTTCTAAACACGTTTCTAACAAGTGGTTATTCATGGACTACAACTGTTGTCTAAGTCATCAAACAAATAAACTCACATCCTTGTGGTAGTTGTAGTCCTTATTTAGCAACTTGTTAGCCACGTAGCCAGTCAGTGTTTTAGTACTAGGCTGCTGTAAACGGAACAGCTCTATAATAAGTCTATAGTAGTTACCAACTCCCAATATTATAGCTACCAAATGTGAAATGCAACCAGAACAACCTGGATTTATTTACACCACCCTCGCACAAATGACATTTTTCTTGTAAGAATGATTACCTATAAAATAATACAATTATGTTCTATTTTACAAAATGAAATTACGTCATCTAAAAAGAATAGGAACCGTAAAGGCCCCGCTCTTTAGATAGTTACAAGCAAACATGACTCGTAATGGCTCGTTAATTACTCTGCAGAGACAGTGTCCGGATTGGACCGACAGACTCACAGACAGACATCCGTCGATGCTGCAGCGCTAGTGTGCTCAACAAAGGCTCAGGCCGGGGAGAGGGCCATTTTTACCAAATACAAAGGAAGCAGAGCAGCGAGGGAGGGGAGGACTATGGGAATGACAGGAATAGCGAAATATCTCTTTACGAAATCGCAATGTGCCATCAAACCAAACACTGAACAATGGGTGAGAAGTGATCTGTCACGACTACAACAAAATATACAGTGTGCTAACGACAGTACAGCAAATAAATAATTTAGATGTCGAACTGCCTGCTGTCAAAGCCGACTGCGCATCACGGTGGCAAAATGCCGGAACAGCAATGATGATATTACGACCCAGACACTGTACGACGTAATCTATCCAAATTTTGAAAACAGCCGTCAAAGATTATCGTCTGCTGGTAAGTGTTTATATCATTTACACTCCCTACACTCAAAACGTCAGCTACGTCAAAGTATTTCAGATAGTCATAAGAAATATGAATCATAATTGGTTATGATCATAGAGCGCGCGCCCGAGGACGCAACAGGTCGCGCGTACAGTAGAGCTGTAGTTCCCGCGTGTATTTGGCTGACGTAATTATGACATTTGTACAAGAATTTTACGAGGTGTATTGTAGCATCTATTGAAACGCTAGCTAAACACTTTAATGTGTTTTGGCACGAATATAATTTTAATAAAAATGTTTTGAGTTTTTTAGGCTTTGAAAATTGTGTTCCCTGGTCTTCTGGCGTTTTGATACAAATGATATAATGATGTGTCATATGTAAGGAATGTGTGCATAACCAAGTGCTGTGAAAGACAAAGGATTTTAAAATAATAATAAATAAATAAATACGTACATAAAAAAAAAAGTGTGAACATGAAATATATAATTCTGTCGAGGAATGTATTGTATTCAAAAAAACAAAAAATTACTTTACAGATTATGCTACTGAAAACTCCCCTGAAGACAGAAGACATCTGTATTATAGACAGTCAAAAATTTTATTACAGGCCTAAATTTTAAAATATAGTGATGCCATTGACATGAGATAAAGTTTTAATGAAGTTAATGCAGGCCTGTTGAATGCATGACTTTAAGGAGCTCTAAGGAGGTTTCAAATTTCACAGAATATGACATTATAAAACAAATATAATACAATATGATAATGATGAATACATGTTGTGCCCTAAAAGATTATTTGCAATTTGCCATAAGAAATATAGCCTATTAAAAATATATATTTAAGTGTTTAAAAAATTGCACTTTATACTTTATCTTAGGCCTTCATGCTCTTACCTGGTGTCTAATTATTAAATACTTACTACTGACACTTATAAAAGGTTCAGGGGAACGCCTTAAAAACTTGGGGGTGAAAGGAGGGGTATATGCATGAGTAGGTGGTGTTCTGCGTTATTTGAATGCAAATGCAGAGAGAACAAGCCGAGACTGTGTTTGAGAGAGAAACGGGCAAAAGGAGGTGGAGAGTTGTCTTTGGATTTGAGTTAGACACTGAATAGACAGAGATTTAGTTTGCCAAGTGCTTAGTTCACTTTTGAGACATTGCTTGCTCATGTATGCACTTGGCATTTGGCCTTGTAGCTCTCTATATGAATGAAACATGGATATTTGATTGTTTCTCAAAACTGATGCAGTGAGATTTACTGTAGTTTAGCTCAAAGAGAAAGATTTTCAATCTGTTTCAACCCATGGGCCAATTAGCCATTGACTTTCCCCTGCATCATGTCACGCCGGAAACAGAAAAGACCTCAGCACTTTTTCAGCCCCATCCTCAACACTTCGTGGCTACTTCAACATGGTGAGAAATGCTTTACTGTTTAGTAAGAGAGCTCCATTGTTTCTGTCAGTGAGCCGTCTTGCAAATGTCATTTGAGATGTTTGCTGTGACATTATTTTGAAAATGGAATTCAAAATTAAAAGGAATTTCTGTAATATTTGGACTAGGTACATCCCAACAGCTTCCGTCGAATGTCCAATTAGTAGTTTTCATCTTTCGACCCAAGCCTGGAATTTAGACCACCCACGATATTATTTGTATGGCTATTGAGAATGATAAAAAAAAAAAGAGGAACAAATACCAAAGCGAATGAATAAAAGGAACAGAGATGTGTAATATGCTGAACTGGATTTTCAAAAAGGTGGACAACATTGAAAAGAAGGAGACACTTGAGTGCCTTAACGGGAATGCCATGAGACTTCATTGTCTCCGTGAGGCTTTGTGGTCGTGCAGTCAGGCATTAACTGCCAGGAAGTACGTGCATAAGAGTGTGTTGATCTGTGACTTAAATTCTTAAGTTCTTGAAGTACAGGCAACTCTTTATGCATCTCATCCGTAATTTATGAGTGTGTATGTATTTTGTATTCATGCTATTATGTCTTCTGTAAATTACATTGGTTTCAGAATATGGGTCTGATGCTAAAGGTCACTTATTTTAAGCAATCTAGTTGTTTTCAGCAGTTGACAACGGCAGTAAGGCTCACTGACCTTTCAGGCTTCGCTGAGTTAGGACAGAAGATTTGTTTAAATACATGAGATGTAATAGCATATATTCACTTACTCAGTCTAGTGGGTGGGTAGGTGGGTCGGTGAAGGGGTTTGGGAATTTTGTGGCGAGGTTCATTGTCCATGTTCATTGTTGCTGTGGAAACAAAGTTGGCTGTTAGTGGTGCTAAAAGCATTGTAAGCTGGTTGAGGGATGGGATTTCAGATCAGAGGGAGTAAGGGGATGAAGACAGCAATGGCTAAAAGTCAGGTAAAAATTAACAGTACACATTGTGTTTTTTATACTTTCTGAGATATAACAGAAACATTTCTTAATATTAAAAAGATGTCAAAGGTTTATGATAATATGAGTTCAAGTGGCACAGTAGGTGGCATTGATGAGAGTCTTGGTTAGAAGAGCAATACTACACTTTGGTTGGCCTTTAATACAAATACAGTGTTTCTAACAAGGTCAGCCAGAGGTAACCTCTCTATGTGCTATGTTTCCCTGGTGATGCATGTGTAAGCAGTGAGTAGAAACAATTAGAAAGCAATAAAGATGACAGCAACCTAAAGAAAAAGAAAAGTACTAAAGGTTAAAAAGACTAAAGGCCTTTGTATTTATTAGCTTTGCAAATTCCAATGACAACAATAATGTAGAGGCAACAAACATTAAAATTCAATTACAAAACCATTTGTCTAACATAATCTATACAAACTACTTTAAATAATTCAGTGTAATACAATTTATAAAAATGACCCCATTCAAAAGTTTACATACATTTAGCCTTTCCGACAATGACTGTATGATTATAAGATCCATCTTTTCACACTGAGGACAACTGAGGGACTCAAATGCAACTATTACAGGTTCTAATGTTCACTGATGCTCCAGAAGGAAACACAATACATTAAGGGTAAATCTTACTTGTGTTGTTTTCTGGGAAACATGTAGGCATATTCTGTAGCTTCTGAAGGGCAGTACTAAATGGAAAAAAATATATATATTAAGGCAAAAGAAGAAAATTTACATATCTTCATTCTGTTCAAAAGCCCCTAGCTCTTAATGCATCATTTTTCCTTCTTGAGCATCAGTGAGCATTTGAACCTTCTGTAATAGTTGCATCAGTTGTCCTCAGTGTAATAAGATGGATCTCAAAATCATGCAGTCATTGTTGGAAAGTGTTCAAATACACAAAAATGCTGAAAAAGCACAGATTTTGTGGGACCCAAAGGATTTTTTTGAAGAACAGTGGGCAGTTTAACTGTTCAGGACAAACAAGGGACTCACGAACAACTATCACTAAACAAAAAAAAAAGCTGTGGATCATTCAGGTAACAACACAGTATTATAAAAATAAAGTGTATGTAAACTTTTGAACAGGGTCATTTTTATAAATTCAACCATCATTTTCTTTTGTGGATTATATGTAAATGTATTTTATGTGAAATATCTTATTCAGGTCAGTACTAAATAAAAATAACATGTATTTTGTATGATCCCTCTTATTTAGGTAAAATAATTAGCATTTTGCAGATTCTGCAAGGTGTATGTAAACTTTTGACTCCAACTGTACATTAATTTTATTAATTAATACATTTAAAATGACTTTAAACAATACATTCTACTGACAATTATATTCATATGTAGTGGCTATCTTTATCTGCCTAATTGGCATTAAAGCAGCGTATGTGTATCAATGCAACTATACAACATCTGCTTAATATCAAAGAATTTCCTGAATAGGTACTGTTTTTTATTATTGCAATTTTTTTTTACTTATTATAAACATTAGACTAGCAGTATCAGAAGTACAATAATATTTAATTATTTGTTTGGCATAAATTGTTGCATAACTAGTTTCTCTTTGATTTCTTAGAGGAGCAGTTGGCAGTGAAGTCCCTCGCCTCTACTCTTGCAAAGAACTCTTCCTGCTCTTCCTCATACTCCAAGATTCAAAGCCACCAATCTTCCTTAAACCCAAGCCCACCAATTGAGAGGCTCCCAACACCTTCTCTGACCAGAGCCAGCCATCCTGTCTTTCACATCCCCAGCCAGCCCACACAATTTCCTTCAAACCTTACAGAGACTCGCCTTTTCCCAATTTCTGATAACCCATCCCATCACTGTATCACTACCATTGCACCAACTGTGCTCTCAACCCACAACCACACTCACGTACCCATGGCTTCTCCAAAGTTAGGTGTGTCAGCAACCACAACCTCCTCTTCATCCTCCTCTGCCGCTGCTTCTCTCTGTGTGCCTCCACATCCTGGAAGCCCCACTTCTGTGCCTCAGGGTCCTCCAAGTCCAGTTACACCCTCTTCCAGCCCAAGCACAGTCCCTTCAGGCCCAGCATGTGCACCCGTCAGTATTGCCTTCATCTTGGAGGAGCTACGTGTGCTGCAGCAGAGGCAGATTCATCAGATGCAGATGACTGAAGAAATCTGTAGGCAGGTACTGAGATTGGGAGGAGGATCTTGCGAAGTGGATTCAAAACCGTTTATACTACCATCTCTGCCACAGCTGTGTTTAAAAGGTTCAGATAACAACCCCAGACCCTCCCGACCAAAGTCATCACCTCCCCCTACCTCTGTGGCTCCTCTTCTGGCCTGTTTTTCTTCCCTGCTACCCCCTCAGACCACCTCAAAGACCTCCAAACATGCCTACCCTCTCCTGAATGTCTTACGCCCTCATAAAGCACAGTATGACAGCGGGGTGGTTACTCCAGCAAGCTTCACCAGCCATTCAAGTGCTTCCACATCCTCATCAATGTCTACAGCTGCTGCCTCAAACTATCCACTCACACTTTCTCTCGGCCTTCCATCCCAAAAATCATCCACCGCAGGAGCTGGTGGACACAGTGGTGTGACCTTCCCAAACCAATCTATACCAGCAGCTGCTGTCCCTTCAGCCCCCTCACAGGATTCAAAACTCTCTGCTCAAGGAGGTGCGACTGTTTTATCATCAGGGCGTTTGCAGCATGCATGCCGATTCTGTCGGAAACTCTTCAGCAGCGATTCATCCCTGCAAATCCACTTACGTTCGCACACCGGGGAGCGTCCTTACCAGTGCCCTGTATGTTTCAGTCGATTCACCACACGAGGGAACCTCAAGGTACACTTCTTGCGGCATCGTGAGCAAAACCCTGAACTCTCTTTTTCATTGTTCCCCTGTTCGCTTTTTGCATCTGTAACTGGGGGATCGATGGGAGGGCCAGCACAAACACAAACGATCACCTCCACCAATACAAACGCTACTCAGAGGCATCAAAAACAGCAAGAGGATGATCTGTGTGGCGACAGTCTTGAGGGAACTACTGCCTCAACACGTGCCACAACCTCAACTCTTCCTCCGAGTATTGATTTGGCCCTGCTGACCACTGCGCACTCTCTCCTTCAGCTCAATCGTGCTGCCGCTGCTGCGGCTGCTGCAGCCTCTACATCCACTACCTCCTCAATCACATCCTCATCACCTTCCTCTCTGGCCTCCACCCTTCTTTCAGCTCCTGCCTCATCCACCTCCTCCATTGCTGGGGTGTATAAAGGAGTGAAACGGTTTGATGAGAACACCCCACCAATACCTACTCTGCTCCCCCATTCAGCTTACTCACAGCTTGCCAATTTACCCAAAATCTTCTTCCCAGCATCTTCCACTCAGCATCACCCAGGCCATGGGTTTCTCAGGCCAACAACCCCAGCTGGATCCTTCCTGCCATCCCCACAGCAACACATCACCTTCCCGTTCACGGCGTCATCCACTACCCCATCCATCTCGACCCCAACCTCAGACACATCAAAGCTGCAGAGACTGGTGGAGAAATTAGAGAAAGAACCACAAGGTCAATCACATTGGGTTTCATCCATTGGAGAGACGTCTACCAGTGGACATAGTGTAGCAGGAGCATTAAGCTATAGCAGCAGTGGTTTAATGAGCACAAGCACATTCAGTACAAATGTGGTCACCTCACTTCCATCATCTACAATCCAAATACCATCATCCCTCTTTAGCAAGGAGTCACCCTACCTGGGACTCATGAACTCTGCTGGGACACTTGCTCCTAATCAGTGTAATGTGTGTCTGCGGGTGCTAAGCTGCCCAAGAGCATTGCGTTTGCACCAGGCTACTCATTTAGGTGAGCGACCCTTCCCCTGCAAGCTATGTGGTCGTTCCTTCTCAACTAAAGGAAGCCTTCGAGCACACCTTGCCACCCACCGTGCCCGCCCACCAAACAGTCGTGCCCAGAATTCTTGCCCCTTATGCCAGAGGAAGTTTACCAATGCCCTTGTCCTACAACACCATATCCGCATGCACTTAGGAGGACAGCTTCCACCAGAGCACATGCCTGATACCTCAACAGAAAGTGATACTTTGTCCCATTCCGAGTCTATTGAGCTCTCTGCTTCAGAGATCTGCCCTAGTGATATAGATGTTCAGTTACTAAATGCTGATCTACAAACCGTTTCGGATACTAGACATCCTGAATCCCTTGCTGTCAGTACTGCTCCTACAGCATGTCCCATAACCTCTAGCCTATCCGCTTCACTAAGCTCAGGTCCTATACCACCTTTAGACCTAAACCCTGACCAATCCCTGAATCCAACCCCACATTCACCGTCAACATTCAGAGCCGATCCCCCTGAGCTCTCTCTCAGTGTACCTTCTCCAGTGGAATCTGGAGCCTGCCTGGTCCCTCCTACCACCCAGTCAGCATCAGCAACAACTGGTCCTTCTGCCACTGATGAACTATCTTTTGAACTTTCTAGCAACACTGCCTTCTTGGAAGATAAAAAGATTTCAAGCTCCTCTGCTCTCATGAAAGCAAGTCCACTAAGAGATGACTGTGAACGCAGTGAAAATCCATCTGTCTCACCTATTCGTTGCTCTGGATCAAGATCAAATCTGGAGGATCTTCTTAGTATACAAGCTCATAATGCGTCCAGAGTTCCTCCACCACATCTAGAATTAACACCACCTTCTCTCCTTGCGCTGAGATCTGAGGAGCCTGACCAAAGCCTTGTCCACTCATCCAAATTAATCCCCCAAGAGTTCCCTACGGAAGAAAACGTGGAAGAAAAAATACATAAAACACCAAAGAATGGACAAAGGACCACTCCAGATTTGAATATTAATGCAGTTATGGGGTCAGAGACTTTGGACAAAACAAATGAGGATGAGTCTGAGGATCGTGACACACATGTGCAGAAGACCATTAAGGAAGCTCACTGTAGTTTAACTGCAAAGGATAAAACAGACCTTAAAGATACAACAGGAACTGAAATGGACAGAACAGAATCAACTGTATGCATATCACTGACTCCCAGTCTTCCACCTCCAATGCCAGAGAAAAAAATCTACCACTGTTCTGAATGTGGAAAAGAGTATGCAAGTCGCAGTGGACTTAAAGTGAGTGGCATTCTAAATTCATTGAACTAAACCAGTGGTCTCAAACTCAAACACACCTGATCCAGCTAATCAAGGTCTTCAGAATTACTAGAAACTTCCAAAGTGTTGCGAGTTGGAGCTGGTTGGAGCTAAACTCTGCAGAGCTGTGTGGCCCTCCAGGAATTGAGTTTGAGACCACTGAGCTAAACAATTACTGTCTCCAGTGTAAATATACAGTTTAACATGGTACAATGTTAGTTACTCAAGAGATTTTCATCCCTGTCTTGGTGCAATTTAAAAGTTACATGACAATTAAATAACATATCTTACTCTAACTTCTAGGGACACATGAAGCACCATGGTGGAGCTGTCAAGGCAACCCGAGCTCCTGCAAAGACCAAGGGCGCAGAGAGAGTTTTGCATCATGAGCGGTCACAAACTCACCACCTTGGAACCTTCATGCCACCAGGACATCAGTGAGTTTCTTGAACCAAGCCCTTTGGAAACATCAGCAAGCATCAGAAAGCACTCCACTAGACCCTGTTTAAGGAATCAGAAACAAAGTGTTAAGATGAATTTAAGAGCTGACAAAAGGGAAGGAACCTGAAGAATATTATGAACTATGACTCTAGACTGAAAAAAAGCAAAACAAAAACAACCCCACACGTGCACACAATAAACACATAAAGTGTCATTTCTTGGTTTTAAAAAATGTCCCTGATGTTTAATCCAGATCTTTTATATTAAAATACCTGCATTGTGTATTTTAATATATGTAATGGTGTCTAAATATATATTACAGTACTTCCTTGAATATTACGTGATGTTCTTTTTGATAAATGTAAATTATTTTGTCTGCGTAATTTAAGATGGATTTGTTGACTTTTCCAAAGTGAAGATCTCAAGGTAGCTAAGGATTTGAACAATAGCTTTGGGTGAGGAACAGACCAAAATTTGTTAAGCCAATGATGACATAATTGACTATTTCCTCACTTTACAATGGAATACCATTTCTTTATACTTAAAGAACAACATTTGTTGAGTTTTTGATCAAAATCTGTAAAGGATGGTAAAATTACTTAAAACGCACCTTGTTGATATCTTTTTCCAGGGCAGCCATGCACAAATCATTATTATCAAAAAAACCCTACTCAAAACACTTCAGTTCAAGCCAAGAGGAAGTAAATGTTAAATTGTTTTTCGGCAAACCAACTATGAATCAGTGCTTTTAACAAGCTGATATATTAAAAACTTCATAAAATTTACATTATGTAAATTCACATAAAATATACTTGACTTGTACTAAATCTTCAGGCTTTTACTTAACAGTTTACCAGTTGGAAAGCACCAAAACACCAAACTGTAAATATGAGCTGTCAGCCTATGTCCATTGTGTCCATGTTTGTCCTGTTCAGCTGTACAGTACTAGACAATATACTGCTCTTAACATCAACTAGACTGAAGAGTCGGGTAAAATTGTTTAACAAGCCTGTATGTCAGTGTAAGCTTTTGTTACATTAATATTGTCAGTGTAGCTATTGAAAAAGGTAGAAATAAGTTGACAGATTCTGAGACGAACCACTATCTAGCTTAAAAGGTAACCCTTTCTATATTTCTTGGTGGAAATGTTTGTTTCTTCGGTGATGTTTGTTCTTTGTCTGGATACTTTTACCTGTATCTTCCATAGAAATGAATCGGGTGTATGAGTCTGACTGTGAGTTGTAATTTTATGCTACAGTTAAAAGATAAAAAGGAAATAAAAACCAGTGTATTCATGACAAGAACCAGAATACGCAGTTCTTTTAATCACAAACACTCTTTGTTGTTTTTTTAGAGTAGAAATCTCATCTACGGTGATGTTATTCTTCCTTGGTGGTCTGAGGGAAACAGTTTTCTTCACATACAGGCATCCCTAATCCGTTCACTCCTTAACACAATCAAACTCCTCTGCAATGCTTCTGTGTGTGCCACATCAAGCGCAGTGAGGGAGAAACTGGAGGAAGCGTTGACAATCTGTCTGAGGACTGGCCTCTAATCTCTTGCACCATGACAACCATGCAGAGGCACATAAGGAAGGCAGAAAAAAACAGAGTATAGTCTATGCGTTTGTGTGTAGGGGTATGTGTATAACGGTGTCAAGTTAAAATTCTGTATGAATGGGTTGTAGTATTAAACCTGTATAAAATTGTTTACAGAATTACAATTACAAATACTGCACCTAAGGTCACGTGTCTAAGCTCAATAACAGGGTAGACTATTCGTAAACTTCACAAAGCCAGACTTTATGGCAGGAGTGACATTTGAAAACTGCTTGTATCCAAGGCCAACACACCATGTCACAAAACCTGCCATACTAAGTACAAAATCTTGGATATGAGCAATGGAAAAACATATATGGCCTAATAAATCATCTTTCACTTTGTTACTTTTTTTTTGCTACTGAATGGACTTACTTTTAGAGAAAGTCACAGGTATCTTCAGCATGTATGGATTGTTGAACACAAGAAAAAAAAGGATATCAAATCAGTTTTTCTTAAGTGAAACTGTCCAACAGTCACACCTGCAGTTAAATTTACAGCAGGAGTCCGCATCTCTCTTCCCTCCCCTGACACCAAACCAGACTCCCTAAAACCTGCGTTGACTTGGTGAGGGGTAATTAAGAATGAATGGGGGGAAATCGACTGAGAGGAGGCAATGCTTCCAACGCGGTATGATTGGATATGACTGGTTATGATCGGCTGTAATTGGTTCACACCATACATCCGGCCTCTCGTGTTTTCGCGCGCCTTTATAAACCTGAATAAACAATATTTTACGATGCGTCATTAATCGGCTGCACTGAATGTAAACAATGCTACTGGACCAAACGAAACTCGCATATTTTGCTGATTATTGCTGCTGAAAATTGTAAATTATTGCCATGTTTTGGGCTGTGCTAATTGGTCGGAGCGGGAGAAACATTTGGAGTACTACAGACTGCCAAAAGTTATAATAAATCAAGGAGAGGTGTGCAAAAAACTGTCTGAGAAAGAAAAGGCGTTTGTGGTTGGCAAAACTGGATTTCCAGGGCAAGAATCCTGGCAACATTTGTGTTTGTTCTTATCATTTCTAGTGAGGTAGGTGAAATATTAGGTTAATGTCTTAATTAATTCTGCTCGTAGGTATCTTTACCACCTATTAATTGTAGTTTGTCAAAATATTGTGCCCTTTCTTGATTATAAGTAAGTCTCTATATGATTTAGCAGCTTCCACATGTTTTCCATGGTTTAGACAGCATAAATTAGCAGAATTCAGTATTACCCGTGCAAGCCATGCTGATGTTTACATCTGAGTATCGCCAATATGGCTACGCGTCCAGGTAACTGACCAAATCGTGACGTAAGGGCGAATGGAAAGACTAATATAAAAGTAAGTAAACTCACACACTTACGCACGAAAATAAGTTTATTGTTAACAAGAACAGCTGAACTTCAGCTCATAACATAATAGGATATATTATTGTTTAAATAAAATATATTAATTGCTGCGTCTCATTTCAGAGTCTGCATCCTCTGGAGGTCGCATTTGAAGGCTGCATAAGTCATTAAAGGGGTGCTATTATGCTTTTTCCCTTTTTGAACTTTAGCCAGTGTGTGGTGTGTATGTTTGGGCATAAAAAACATCTACAAAGTTACAAATCTCAAAGTCCACTCCAAAGGGAAATATTTAGTTTTTAAAAAGTCCCTTTTTAAGAACTACAACAAACTGCTCGTTTGGACTACAGTGTTTTTTTTCCGCATGCAAAGATGTCACAACACGGTATCCCGCCTATGGAAATTAAATTCGTTAGGGGGTGGGGGATTCGCTTAACTTTAGCGATGTATTATGGACAGCCGCTTCTGGGATGCTTCAGCGAGCCGAAGGTCGTCTCAGCTTTACTTAAAGAGTTCGCGAACTGCTCCGGAATCCGTGCTGGAGCCGCGCCATTGACGTGCGGTATAGAGGGTTCAAACACACGCAGAGTCGCGGCTGAGGTAAACACGAACACTGACTAGTGATCATCTGTGCACGCGTCGGAGCTGCGCCGTAGACGTGCAGTGTGTGGTAAGACATTTATTCATCATATAGTGTAGATAGCTTCACTAGCCTTATGGTTTCGGGCATGTAAATAATAAATACATTAGCACAATAATGATAATATCATGTATCTGCGATCTCACAGGCTGACGAAAGGACCAACAATACTGTAGCGTTTTATTTACTCACCCTTCATGCATCCTAGGTGTATATGACTTCCTTTCAGACGAATGCAATCGGAGTTACATTAAAAATAATCCTAGCTCTGCCAAGCTTTAGAACTGAATGGTATAGACGAGTGTTTTTCTCCATCAGTCCAAAACAAGTCCATCCATAAAAAAAAAGTGCCTCACATGGCTCCGGGACGGTCGGTAAAATGTGTTTTTGTAAGAAAAATATCCATATTTAAAACATAAGAATCACTTTAATCTAGTTTGCTGCTTTGGGAAAGGGCGCGGCAGGGCGAAACGCGGTCTACACTGTTTGCCAATCGCAACGCAGTGGGACTGATAACCAATCACAATACATTTGTTTTTTTTTCGGAAGGTGGAATCCGGAACTAATGGAGCCGTTTGTGCCAGCCTGGGGAGAAAGCTATTGTAATAATGTAAATTATGTGAAAAATTATGCGTTTTTCGAACCACCAAGCATGACAGCATGTTCAAGTACACCCCCAAAACAAAAAGACTTTGTAAAAGAGCATAATAGGAGCCCTTTAAGGATGTCTTATTTAACAACAGTAACAATAAAACAATAAAATTGACCGTTATTCCTTGTGAGGTGTACTATAATTTCTTTTTTACTTTGCTTTTCTTAAATGAGACCTCCCCGATGACGTGTGCAGCCTTAAAATGCGACCTCCGGAGGACGCAGCCTTCCAAACAAGACACAGCATTTGTTAAATTGTTACTCATAGATATGCATTTATATCTATGTTGTTGCTGACTTGAGTTATTATTTGGAATAAATGTAAAATGCTTAAAAACACTAAACTGATGAGACTTACACTTGGTTTTAATAAACAGAATAGCCTATTAATTGCATTGTTTATTTAAAAAATACAACATAGATTTATTTAACGAAGAAAGTGAGACATTTCATTTAATTAAAAAAATTATATGAACACCAGCATGTTCAAATGGACCTCATGTTCGTCAGACATAGTTGATTTATACCTCTATCTTTCCACTAATCGTTTAGGACAGCCCAGCAACAAAGATCAAAGCTGTTTTAAAAGTATAAAAAAAGCTGCTTATTAGACACTTAATATTAAAATATTTTTCCCCTATATACGAAAATTGCAATGACAGAATCTTCTCAGCGGGTGGCGGTGTTGAACCTTAGCTCTTACAAACTGAAGACATCAAAACTGATATTTTTTTACAAACAAAAAAGTAGGCCTATACTGTACTTTAGTTTTCCACTGAAATGCTGCTAAATCATAATATGTGACTCTGGACCACTAAACCAGTCATAAGTAGCACGGTAGCTATTGCCAACAATACACTGTATGGGTCAAAATTATAGATTTTTCTTTTATGGCAAAAACAATTATGTTCCATTAAGATAATTTGTAAAAAAAAAATTTTACCATACATATATCAAAACTTAATTTTTGATGAGTAAAATGCCTTGCTAAGAACTTAATTTGGACAACTTTCACAGGTGATTTCTCAATATTTCTTTTATTTTTTTTGCACCCTCAGATTTCAGATTTTCAAATAGCTGTATTTCAGCCAAATATTTGTTTATTTGTTCAGTATAAAATATGTATAAATTTGTATAAACTGTATAATGTTTTAAAATGTAAAACTATTTAAAATGGTAACGATCTAAAAAGTGTAGCTATTATTTAATAAATAAGTAAATAATATTAAATAAAAAGTATATATATATATATATATATATATATATATATATATATATATATATATATATAATAATAAATAATAATATAATAAATCAATAATAAATAATAAATCAGAGTTAAAGAGAATACACATATGTGACCCTGGACCACAAAACCAGTCTTAAGTAGCACAGTTAGGACTATATTTGTAGCAATAGTCAAAAATACATTGTATGGGTCAAAATTATTATTTTTTCTTTTATGCCAAAAATCATTAGGACATTAAGTAAAGATCATGTTCCATGAAGATATTTAGTAAATTTCCTACCATGAATATATCAAAACTTAATTTTTGATTAGTAAAATGCATTGCTAAGAACATCATTCATTTGGACCAATTTAAAGGCAATTTTCTCAATATTTAGATTTTGTTTTGCACCCTCAGATTCCTGATATTCTCGGCCACATATTGTCCTAACCTAACAAACTTACGTATTCAGCTTTCAGATGATAAATCTTAATATTTTTTTAAATGACTCTTATGACTGGTTTTGTGGTCCAGGGTCACATATATATTTTTTTCTATCATGGTGGGGGACTTTCCAATGACTTCAATATAAACACCCATATTTAATACTACAGCTGTCACAATAACAAAAACAATATCATAAAAAGGTAAATTACATTAAACCAATGCCCTGGCATTATGCACAAAATTTTCCATTCAATCCGTTGAAATGAATCATGTTGTCATGCTTGTTTGGTTTAGCAATGTTTTGACCAGTCATTGAAGTACCGCAAACAATCAGATGGTAAACACCAAACGAATGTCAAGCAAAACCATGAATTAAAATTGCAAAAACTAAACAATAGCCTAGTTAGAGAGAGAGAGAAAAAAAACTGTGGCAGATGAAGTATTTTCTCTGTCCACAAGGTCGAGCCAAGCAAAGCAGAAGAAGGTCGTCAGCAAGGCCATTAAGTTCGAGCAGTTGAAGGGAGCGGGATGGGCTAATGTTGAGGAGGGAGGGCTTTTCAGGATCAGTTTTTGGCAATATCCTGCGACCACGTCTACAGCCTGGAGAAAGGGGCTGCTGTGCATATGAAACCGAAGTATTGAACCAACTAGCGCAATGAAAGAGAAATAAGACAAAGAGAAATTTCGCAAGGATAACTCTTCATCGTCATACCGCGTTCTCTCGATGTAACATTTTTCAGCGCTCAGCGTATAAAACAGTATGCTTTTAAAACTATAAACTATCAATTACTGCGATGCAATAGTAATCTATCGCAGTAATTGTTTACATTTTGATACATTTAAGCATTCTCCTTTTTCTTCTGGAGAAGTTCTCGTTGATTTTGTACCACTAAAGTAGTTGGCGCTAGTTTGTTTTAAGCGTGGTTATGTTTTGACAGTTGCAAGAGCAGCCAGACTTTAATAAACGTATTTTCCACAAGGACTCATCGACAGAAGAATGATTTGGAGCCGGTTGACGGAGCTGTTGCTCCTAGTATTTGTGTGCGCGCACAGATCGTCCTCAAAACAAGACATGAAACCTGAGGTGAGTATCCTGCATTTTTCTCCTTATGTAGGCATTTAGTACTGATTTAACACCCAGGTCTATTGTGCGGTGGCAGATGTTTTAGCCTACTATGTGTGAAAGTCTGGACATCACCTCTGCTTATTAATATATAAATAATGACAAAAAAGAATAAAAACTTGCATTTCTTATCACATTCATATCATATTGCAGCTATATAACAATTATGTGCTAAAATTCATAAAAATTAACTTCATCAAATGTAATTCTAAAATGGATTTTTTTCCCTGACAATAGTTAGCCTGCTATACAGTACTTTACAAACTATTGTAGTACATCCAAACCAATACACATGTGACCTTTACTGAAGTAGGTCAATGCTTGACTGATAAAAAACAGACTGTATTATATGAGATTTATGGTGTATAAATTTAGAAAGACTAGGGGTTCTTCATTTAAAGTCTTAATAGTGTAAATCTCTTAGTACCTGTCAAGAACACACAGGGTCATATTTCACCACAAAATCAATATTTTCATGCACAATTTTCATTTTAGAAGCATACAAATCTGATTCTCATTATAGGTTTGTACATGGCTGGGTCTTATTTTATTTCACCCCTCATCTTTATGCTGATTTAAACAATAATCATATTTTTTTAGAATTTCATGAGAATCATTCTTTCAAAATAATAGGAATTACCAATAAAATAAAACAAGTAAAAAATCCAGACATTTCAGTAGGGAATGTGCTTAAATGTCATGAAAATAATGATGCGAAACAACCTAATGGTCCTAATTAAAAATATAATGTGACATTTATATATTTAGAATGAGAAGACTTAATTGTACTCTAATTATATCACACAAATTTCCAATTTAACTTTGAAAAGATGAGTGAAATCCAGAAAGGATTGTATTATGGTTGTTATTACCATTGTGAGGTTCTGAAATCAAACCTTCATAGGAAAAAGCTTTTATCAGCTGCCAGTCAGTAGCATTATTAAGTCACAGATGTTCAGCTTTAAAAGAACCTCTGCTCTAAAAATCTCTCTGCTCAGCGATCAAAGTAAATACTTAGAAAATAGAAGAGAGGAGGATTGTGAATTAAGGTCAAGTGAGAGACCGCAGAGATTGAAAGATGCTGAGGATGCAAAAGAGAACAACCAATTACCACAAGAAAACAGGAAAAGTCATGACTGTAATGTTGTGGTCAGAGGGTGGATGGATATGCTGAGGATGAGTTTGGGGGGGGGGGGGTTCGGCTCCTATAAGCTGCAGGATTTAATGGATGACATCTGTCCTTAGTTATGGTCAAAAAAGAAAGGAGGGGTTTCAACAGGGCGGATAACTCCATATGGACTCTTTCCTTCTTCTCTTTCTCTTCTCTGTCTAACAGGAAGTAATCACAATCCTGCAGGAAGTTCTCCTAATTCCTTAAGGATATCCTTAAGTTATGGCCTTATACACATCTGTGCTTTCGGACAATATTGGTGTCAATATCCACTTCTCTTTGTTGTGCAAGTCATACACTCCCGCACTAACCATGATATGCTATTTTTGATGCACTTCTCATCAGGTCATGGATAAGTCACCTGATGAGTCCTGCATTTATGAAGAACTTCTAGAGAGTTTTGCATCATAGTGGTTTTTGGGATGTGCATTTGGCCACATATGGCTAGTCACATCCTTTACAGGACAGAGCCAGAGGAAATGGCCAGGGGATTTTCAGTAGGGCCTTGACCACATGGTTTTGGAACAGATGTGAGATGATGCCAGCAGTTAGTGATGTAGTGTCAAAGCGCAAGGAAGGAAGTGGGATGTGAAAGGGGGTGGCATGTTACAGAAAAGCGACACAAAGAGATGGGAAAAAAAGAAATGGGGTTGATCATTTCAGGCAGGAAATGTGGCGGGGTGTGAATGATGCAAGTCTGCATAAAGAATAGAAGTTATTGTAGGCTGAAAAGTGATGTCATTTCAGAAGCAAGAGAATAACAGAAAAATAAAAGACTGAATTGGACGACAAATTGTCCAGTTCCTGTGTCACTAAGGGCCAAACCACCCACAGACCTTTGGTGTAAGTCTTTGTTGAAAAGTCTTGGAAAGATTATTCCCAAGCCGTTCCTATTTTGCACTTTCCATTTGAAAATATTTTTCGTCAAACAGCCAAATGCCTCAGGTGTACAAATCTGACCCACTGATCTATAAATACATTGTCTGGAAAAATGATTGTAACTATATCTTCAAACTTTTTCCAAATTTCCAACCACCGGTAATCATAAAATAAATAAAAATCATAGAACCACTGAAGAATAGAATTCATTCCAAATTTAAATGAAATCAAAGAAATTTAATGACTACACTGTGCATGAATTTCCAGAGTAAACTTTGTTTCCAAAATAGATAAACTTCAGAGGTAAACTCATGCTAGTGTAAACTCCGTTGGATCCTGTGTTGATGTTACTGTTGTTGTTATTACTGTTGATACATTTAGCCAGCTGTTGAGGTTCATTAGTGTAACCTGAGCAGTTGAACTGCATTTTTATGATTTGGCTTCATTGGATTTGGATTCACCACACGCTCACCCAGATTCTGTGTTATTCCATTGGCCCAGGGTAAATGGAAGTTGTGACTCATTTTCCCTTAAAATTGCATGTCTTTCTCTCAAGTCTCACTGATTTTAACGTGCATGTGCACTCAACACAAAATGGTGCCTATTGCTCCTTTATGTACATCCAAAAAGATCTTGCACACTGTTGTGCCTTGCAAAACTTCATTTTCAGGATATCTCAACGTAAAATGCCTGAAGAAACTTTACAGTTTATTTAATAAAAAAGTCATGACTTTTTCCATTTTCCATAGCATTGAATGCGATTTACAAACCTTCCCACAATCACCCCGGTGTGTGAGGGGTAGGGCTGTCATTAGCCATTATTTTAGTAATCGGTCAATTATTCTGATGAATAATCAAGTAACTTGATTTTTTTTTGCCTTGAAAATTACTAAAATATATAATAGCGACGAGGCTCTAAAATAAAGCATCAAAAGTAAGTAATCATATTATTTTATTGAACAAAACTGTCATAAAAAATACATAATGTACTATAAACAATAGAACAAACGTACATTACGCATTATAATAAATGCCTGTGGAGGGCCCCAACAGCCTAATGATTGTTTTTACACTTTACAGTGCACTCTAATCCTTGTTTAATATTGACTAAACAACATTTAATTCAAATGTCCACTTAATCTTTAATATTTGGCCATTTCTTTACTACAGAAATGCTACAGCCACTGTCATTTCTTGAATATGTGGACATCAAAACGTGTAAACTCGGAGCAAGGGTCTGAGCTTTTATTCTGAAGTTGCGATGCAGTTAGCCAGTGTTCCCAAGTCCGCGGTTTTCCCACGGAATTGGGCTACTTCAAGTTTTTTATGTCTGCGGGTTAAAGTGACCCCAATAATATGATACTTAACTCATGGAATGCAAATTTTACCATCTCCCGGAACACAGTTTTTTATTAAGGGGACCCCCTGTAACGCGATTGGGCTAGTTTTGAGTAGCAATTGGGTGGGGTTTGCTATGAAAATCTGGCAACCCTGCAGTTAGCATATTGAGAAAGATACTGATGTGCTTTCCTAGGTTTATAAATGATTTAACTTAGAAATTTGTGGAAATGGCGCACTTTGCGTTTCCAGATGAACTGACAGCAATATGTAGCGTTCCAGATGCTCCACACATGTAAATGATACAAGTTTGTGTGGAGCAGCATTAACTGTGAATGGCGCCATTCTGAAAAACATGTATGTAACCTACACGCATGTAAATAAATAATGCACATAACCTGCATTGCATATATTTATTTAATTAAATTGTAGCGTTTGTGAATCTTATAATACTGCTCATGGATTTTTGTCAGTGAAATGCGCCACTTCCTATTTTGACGCGGGCAAATTGCAGCCAAATTGCAGTTTTTTTTTTTTAATCGAGTACTTGAACTAAATCGAGGAATCGTGACAGTCCTATTGAGGAGTGTTCATTTTTTCTTTATATTAAAACTTAGACATTGGTAATTATAATATGTCTGGGTGGCTATGAGATCACCTGATTAATCATTTCAAATGGTACAAAAAAATCCCCTTTTGGACACTTACAGTTACAAACCCAACATAGAGCTTTCCAACTATTCCCTAGTATTTGGTCTTGATTCTTAGTATAATAACATAATCATAGACTGGTCATCTTGTGACCTGGCATCACCACTTTAGCATACCACAGAAGGGATGGATGGCACAGCCAGTGATTCATGTGAAACTTATGTTTCCAAATTCTATTTATAACTTTGGGGAAGAATGAGTTAACCTTTCTGTGAAAAATTAAATTTATTTTTCGTGGAAAAAGACTTCCTCTATGAGGAAGAAAGGAAGTACTGGCAAAAAGAGGTAGACTCTGCTGGGATGAGTTTGAGTTCCAATTTTAAACTTGTTTTCGAGAGAAGTGTTGTGCAACTGCATGTTTTTAATCAGGCAGAATGCAGTTAAGGTGTCTCTTACCAGCATGTGATTTCAAATTTATCCAATTTCGGTCGCTGGATTGTGTCAGGGACACGTTCATCTATCACAATCTCAGCCACCCCCCACCAATCCATATCCCATTAACAGCCTTTTTTCCTCATATGGATATAACACACTGAACCTTTGTTTGGACTGAGAGTGAGTCACAGACTCACAATGTCTGATGTTATAAAAGAATGGAGAAGAACTTTTGTGGAAGTTAACAAATATCATGATCCCTTAGACGAGAAAGGATACTGAGACGAAAAGAGAACAAGGAGAACTAAAAAAAGAAAAACAGAGGAATAAAAGTACGAGAAAACATTAAGTTCTTAAATAAAACAAAAAGTCCAGGATTACATCAACTTGGAATAGATGCTTCGAAGCATCTGACTGTGGACGTAATCACATCTGCTGCCAAAACACATACTCAAAAACACATTTAGCCAGAGAGCACCATTATAAACATAAAACATGCTGATCATGCTGAGGAACTTCTCTTCTGTTGACACTTTGCTCACAAAGACCGCACAAGCTACGACAGCCAAATCATGTGATGCACATGTTTTTCTCGCTGAATTAGGGTGTGCTGAGGCCCCACAGGGTGTGTCTACATTATTGCTCTTCATTCCTGCACTAGCGTGTGAGAAAGAGAGTGATGGAGGAGGTGGGGAAAGAGGGATTACAGGATAAGGGCTCTGTCTCTGAGATTTCAATGGTATTAACCAGAAATTCCCAGGGAAATGACTGACTGACAGCTTGGTTTAACTGGAGACAGTATCTGTCTCCCTGAGGGAGTCACAGACAGATAACATTTCACCTTTCATTATCTCATCTATCATCCTATATCGCTACAAACAAAAATGCATTCGTGCCGTCACTGACTCAGTTTCAAGAAAGAGATAATGCAGCTTCTTTTGCCTCAAAGGAAAGCAAGGTCATAAATCAGTCTAGACATATACTTGATATATAGGTTTGTTTAGAAGTATTTCTTTAAGTGAATTTTGTATACAGCCATCATTACAGAGCTTATAAGTGGTTTGTGTTATGAATTGTGAAAAGAAACCCTGCCCTATCCCTTGGGTTTGTGAGTTGGGCTTGTGTGTAAATTCTTAATCAGTAATTGGCCTGTTGTTCCAGTAAAAAAAAAAAGATCATCTAAACATCCTTAAATCAAGATAGAGTGTACTTGAGAAACTACATTTATAAAATAAGAAAAAATATATCTACAATTTTCATTATATTTTCTAACCTTGTTTTTTTTTTTTTTCTGAAGTACAGTTAAACCAAAACATTTTCAGTTCAGCTGCTATAGTTTAGAAAATGGTAAAAAATTATGAGATGAATTCAGATTTAAACTCTGTCAGAGCAAATTCGTCTTGATAATCACAAATGACAGTCAAACCAAAATTTATTCAGACACCTTTAACATTTCTCACATTATCACAGTGTATTTGCTATAGTTTAGAAAATGGTAAGAAAAAATGACAAGAACTCAAGAGTTAAACTGGGTCAGAACAAATTCATCTTGATAATGTCAGATAACATTGATAGAAAGGTATGTACATGTCAAATCAAATTTTGGTTCCAAATTTTATTGATTTTACTTGTAGTCCACTGTATGAAGAATCTTTGGGTATAATATGTCACAGTTTACTTTATTTTGCTATTCTCACTTACATAGTGTCCTGCACCCACTAGTAAAAATATTTAAAAAAATATATTTGGTGTCTGAATATTTTTTGGTTTGACTGTATGTCTCTCATTCTCAGCAAAGCTGAGTTCATTTGATAATAAATACAGTAAAAACAATAATATTGTGAAATACTGTTCACTGCAGCCATTACTTCTCAGTATCATGTAATCCTTCAAAAAGCATTAAAATATGCTGATTTAGTGCTAAAAAAAAATATATATATATATAATGATTTACTGTCACTGTTGATCAAATAAATGCTGTTTCTTTTAAACAAAAAAAAGAAAAAAATACTACAGACACTAATACACTTTCAAATAGTAATGTATTAGTTCAAAATTAGTTAATTTTTTTCCTTAGACAAAATAAGGATTACGATTTTTTTGCAACTGAGTTTAATGACGTAGTCATAGAACAGAACTAACATCTGTTAACAGTATGTGCAACTTAAATAAAAAACAGAAAACAACATATTATAATAGTTAAAAAAAGAACAAAACAAGGTTTCTGTCCAATAACAAATACCTTCACCTCTTTCTCTCATGTTCTAGGCATGGCTACAGCAATATGGCTACTTGCCACCTGGTGATCTCCGCACACATACGGCCCGCTCTCCTCACTCCGTCACCTCGGCCATTGCTGCCATGCAGAGATTCTACGGGATGAAAGTCACCGGCAACCTGGATCCTGCAACTCTAGAGTAAGTCAAATGCCCGCATGATTGAAACAGCAGTGTATTATTGTTGTATTGTAATTAGCATTTCCATCCAGTTAATAACAAAAAAAATGGGTCTAGATGCTAGATGCTTTCTCCCCATGGAATCAGTCTTGCATTATTTAAACACCTGTGGCTAGTTCAGAAGATTCAAGAGCTTATAGATATCTCTGTGGAATTATTTTGGCCCATCATTTTTGTGGTTGTTAGTCGTGGAAAGAGAGAATGGAAAACTAGAGCATTGTGTCAGCAGTCCTCCACTGGTGTGCAATGAGGCACAGAAAATGTAAAATATATGAGGACAGAAATTAACGGCCATCCTGTCCAAAATCACTGAAATTAAATCTGTTGTGCGGTGGATGATCTAATGCATTCGACTGTGATTGCCAGGGCAATGAAGAAGCCCCGCTGCGGCGTCCCAGACAAGTTTGGAGCCGAACTGAAAAGCAACCTGAGAAAGAAGCGCTATGCAATCCAGGGACTCAAATGGGATAAAACTGAGATCACATTCTGGTAAGAGACAACCTTAACTCCAATCTGCTGGATCAATTAAAGCGAAAGACTGTATTTAGGTCATTTTAGGCACCAAACTCCCGATTAATTGAGGTTTGCTGTCATAAACGTTTAGATATGGCTGTGGCTACGCTTTAGTAAATACGCACCGCACTTATGGAAAAGTCATCTTTGGCCTACTATACGATTTTGCTCTGCTGCAGCCACAGCCAAAATTCCTGTGTGACTTGTCTGTAATGTAAATCACTTTCTCTCCCCCTTTTCTTCATATATTCCTATTTTTCCTATGTCCTACTTTCCTCTGATTGCCTCTCCAATTCACCCTTTCTTATCTCTTCTCAGCATACAGAACTACACACCAAAAGTTGGCGAATACGAGACGTTTGAGGCGATCAGAAAAGCCTTCAAAGTGTGGGAAGGCATTACCCCTTTGCGATTCCGAGAGATCTCTTATAGCGACATCAGAGACAAGGTTGAAAACTTTGCTGACATCATGCTCTTCTTCGCCGATGGCTTTCACGGCGACGCCAGTCCGTTTGACGGCGAGGGAGGCTTTTTGGCCCACGCTTACTTCCCAGGCAATGGCATAGGAGGAGACACACACTTTGATGCAGCAGAGCCTTGGACCATCGGCAACCGTGATCTTATGGGTAAGGAGTACAAACACCAGACGTTAACGTAAGTACGCCAGGCCTCCCAAGGATCTGACTTGTTTTTTAGTAAAGTATAGGTGGAGGTTCATGTTTAGACATGAATATGTGATTTGAGATAAACTCAAACTTGCTTGTTTGAATATTTGTGTGAGAACGAGTGAGAACAAGTACAAGCAAGTGTAGTGTTTGTGCACACTTTCATTGAATTGGGTGGAATCAGCCGTACCTTTTCATAAGAATGTTTCTATCCGAAGAGCTTTTCATTGGCTGAATGTCCAAAAGCAACATCTGAAAGAACAGAATTATAGCTCTCAACAGTAAATCTATTTTTAGCGTCTTAAAATAATTGTTTTTAATGCACGCTGCACAATTATAAAACATGCTACTTAAGGTTAGCCAAATCTGACCTGTGCTGACATGGTTATCTCTTACTTTCTTTCAGGTAATGATGTGTTCCTGGTGGCTGTGCATGAATTGGGTCACGCCCTGGGAATGGAGCATTCAAACGACCCCTCCGCCATCATGGCTCCCTTCTACCAGTGGATGGACACTGAGAACTTTGAGCTTCCTGAAGATGACCGTAAAGGAATTCAGCAGCTTTATGGTAAAACAATCAATATCATCACAACTTGAATTGCTAAACCACAGCATAGTTCTGTTTAAGGCAGGGTTATCATTACCTAAAGCTAAAATTATATATTTACAATTAGTGTAGGGAAGGTTACTTTGGAAAATGTAATAGGTTACAGATTACAAGGTACCCTATTTAAACCCTCTTTCAGGTACTTCATTAAAGTAATGTAACTGGTCACATGTGATTACTTTTTTAAATTTCTTATAAACGTTTTCAACTGTTAATCATTTTAAACATTTAAAGAACAAAATGAGACTTTGGCACCTCTTTTTACTTTAATGATTGTTTTGAGGTTAAATACAGATTTAAAATCATAACAAGAAATAGAAAATATTAATACAATAACTATTCAGATGTAACCACCTTTGTAATCATTAACATTTTCATTAGTAACTGAAATTTGATTACACATTTTTCTCAGTAACTGTAACGGATTACAGTTACATTTATTTTGTAATTAAATTACATGTAACTAGTTACTCTCCAACACATATCAGAGCATTTATCTGCCACAATAAAGCTAAATTAGTATTAGCATATTCTGTTTAGCTCTCCAAAGCCTATCATTTTAGATATAAAAAAAAAACTCCTAGATAAACGAAACACTATACAATAAATTTAACCAGAATCTACAGTGCCTGGCGAAAGTATTCATACCCTTTTTTTTTTTTTCATGTTTTGTTATGTTGCATGTTTTAAAATACTTTTTTTCCACATCATTGTACACTCCATGCACCATAATGACAAAGCAAAAACAGAATTGTCACAACTTCATATATATATAAAATGAAATAAGTACATTGCATAAGTATTCATAACCTTAACTCAGTACTTAGCTGAAGCACCTTAACAGCCTCAAGCCTTTTTGGGCATGATTCAACAAGATTTGCACATCAACATTTGGCAATTATCTGACATTTTTTAAGGCAGAAACATAAATTGTGTAAAAATAAAAAAATGAAGGGGAACACCCTTCTTTTTTTTTTTTTTACAAGGCACTGTATATAACAGAATCAAAAATATAGTGATAAACAGCAGCATTTGTGTAAATATTTCGATTATTCATTTGATCAGTGAACAGACCAATGCGAATAAATTAATTCACAAAAAAATATTTTTTTTTCAGGACCAAACACCGGAGCCCGTCCGCGACCACCTGTCACCCCTCAGACCCCCCACCACACTCCATATCCCACACCATACAGGCCCGGAGGACCTAGCTTTGGTCCTGACATCTGCGAAGGCCATTTTGACACCATTGGCATTTTCAGAGGAGAAATGTTTGTGTTTAAGGTACAGATGGAATATGTGTATATGCATTGGGTTGGAGTTGGATATCATGCAGTATGTGTTCATCACAATTCCTGTTTCTGTGTTTTAGGATAAGTGGTTCTGGCGCGTTCGTAATAATCGGGTTATGGAAAATTATCCCATGCCAATTGGACATTTCTTTAGAGGTCTGCCTACAAATATTAATGCTGCCTATGAAAGAGAAGACGGGAAATTTGTCTTCTTTAAAGGTACTAGTCCTCTTGAATCACATGATTTCAATGAAAAAACAGGGATTTGTCCTTTCGCTTGCTTTTTGCTCTAGAAGTAATATATTTTGTCATCTCTGGCTCGCAGAAAACAGGCATTGGGTATTCACCGAATCAAACTTGGAGTCTGGTTACCCGAAGACTCTGAGAGAAATGGGCAATGGTCTTCCAAAGGACAAACTGGATGCAGCCCTCCTGTATACCCCTACTGGCAACACCTACTTCTTCAGAGGAAACAAGTCAGTAGCTATGAAATCCCATGATATAAGGCATGAGAACAAAGGGAGCATAGATCTGAAACTATTTCTTATCTTCAATCAGATATTATCGCTACAATGAAGACACGCAGTCAGTGGATCCAGACTACCCCAAACCTGTGAGTAAATGGCAGGGCGTTCCAGACAACATAAAGGCTGCCTTCATGAGTCGAGATCAAAGTAAGCATTTCGCTGCCTTTTGCTTTTTTTTTAACCAACCTCCAGTCTTGCGTAATAATAAGCCTTCTTATTCTGACATGTTTGTTTGTTTCTATTCTATATCTTAGCATACTGTCAGGCAGACATACAGTTGTGGTTAAAAGCTCATTATTTTACCAAAATAAGAAGGATCATACAAATTGCATGTTATTTTTTATTTAGCACTGATCTTATAAGATATTTCAAAAAAAGAGACGTTTACATATTGTTCACAAGAGAAAATAATAGTTGAATTTGTAAAAATGACCCTGTTCAAAACTTTACATACACTTGATTCTCAATACTGTGTTGTTACCTGAATGATCCACAGAGGTGTTTTTTGTTTAGTGGTAGTTGTTTATGAATCCCTTGTTTGTCCTGAACAGTTAAACTGCTCACTGTTCTTCAGTAAAATCATTCAGGTCCCATAAATTATTTAGTTTTTCAGCATTTTTGTGTATTTAAACTCTTTCCAACAATGACTGCATGATTTTGAGATCTATCTTTTCACACTGAGGACAACTGAGGGACTCATACGCAACAATTACAGAAGTTTCAAATGCTCTCTGATGCTTCAGAAGGAAACACAATGCATTGAGAGCCGGGGGGTGAAAACTTTTGAAATTTGAAGATCAGGGTAAATTTAATGTATTTGTCTTCTGGAAAACATGTAAGTATTTTATGTAGCATCTGAATGGCAGTACTAAATGAAACAACAGCCTCAAGCCTTTTTGGGCATGATTCAACAAGATTTGCACATCAACATTTGGCAATTATCTGACATTTTTTAAGGCAGAAACATAAATTGTGTAAAAATAAAAAAATGAAGGGGAACACCCTTCTTTTTTTTTTTTTTACAAGGCACTGTATATAACAGAATCAAAAATATAGTGATAAACAGCAGCATTTGTGTAAATATTTCGATTATTCATTTGATCAGTGAACAGACCAATGCGAATAAATTAATTCACAAAAAAATATTTTTTTTTCAGGACCAAACACCGGAGCCAGTACTAAATGAAACAAATATGATATTTAGGCAAAATAAGAAAAATGTACACATCTTCATTCTGTTCAAAAGTTTTCACCCCCCAGCTCTTAATGCATCGTTTTTCCTTTCTGGAGCATCAGTGAGGATGAACCTTTGGTAATAGTTGAATATGAGTCAATGTGAAAAGATGGATCTCAAAATCATACAGTCATTGTTGGAAAGGGTTCAAATACACAAAAATGTTGAAAAACTAAAGAATTTGTGGGACATGAAAGGCAGTTTAAATTCAAATCAAATGTGGACTATATGTAAACATATCTTATTCAGGTCAATACCAAATAAAAAAACAACATAATAATGCAGATTCTGAAGGTGTGTGTAAACTTTTGACCTCAACTGTAATATTTTACAGTATTACTGTCTGTTTTTACTGTATTTTTGAACAAATAAATGCCCCTTGGTGATGTTAATATAATCGACACATACACATTTATATAGCATTTACCATTTGTCACGTTGTGAATGATTAGGACACAAATCTGGACTTTTTCTGACCCCATTCTCTCCTTTATGCCAATATTATCCTGTCTTTCCAATACAAGACATACATTTAAAAATATATATATTTATACTCTAGTTTTGTTGAAACAAAGTCTTTGGACCAAAAATCGCTACCACAATAGTCCTGACCTTTCCTCTCTTAAATTTCACAGGTTATACCTACTTCTACAAAGCCAATAAGTACTGGAAGTTTAACAACCAGTTATTAAGAGTGGAGCCTGGATACCCCAAGTCTGCGCTTAAGGATTGGATGGGCTGTCCCAATGAGGACTTCAACCCAGGTGGTGGCGGAGGAGGAAGCGACCGTGAGCGTGAACGTGAGCGTGAAAGAGAACGTGAACGGGAGCGCGAACGAGAGCGTGAACGGGAACGTGAACGTGACCGCACACGCGAGGAAGACAAGACTGAGGATGAGGGCAAAAAGGAGGAAACGGAGGTGATCATAATCGAGGTCGAAGACGCACCCAGTAACAGCGGAGGAGCGGCTGGCGTCGTGGTGCCAATCATGTTGCTGTTCTGCGTGATCCTTACGCTCGGAGCACTTCTCTTCTTCCGCAGGTACGGCACACCGAAGCGCTTGCTCTACTGGCAACGCTCCCTACTGGACAAGGTTTAAATGTTTAAGAAGGGATAATGGAAGAAAGGGAAGGGGAGGAGAGGAGAGAATTGAGAATATGGAAGGGGACTTAATAAAAAAAGCAAAACCAAAAAAAAGTCTTTAAAAAAATGGTTTTGGTCAAAAAGGGACCCTTTGTTGTTTACTTTCAAAATGATGCCACTCAAGACAAATCTCTGCATTTTTATATATTGTAATTAGTGGTCTTTGAACGTTTTGCTTTCACACCTGTGCCAGGCTCTTCCCCCACGCTGTACAAAGGCATAAGGTACTTGTTTTTCCCCGTGTCACTTTCACTTCATCTCTCCCCTCTTCTCTCAACGTCTTTCTCTTCTTTTCCCTTCTGGTGTAGCCAATGACGCCAGCTCATCGCTGTTTGTTTAGCCTTTTGTAAATGTCATTTTGAAGTTGTGATTGTTGTGATTGTATGTCTGACTCATTGTGAATTCTTACCCTCTGTCAAAAACAACGTTCGTCCCAATCAGGAGACTTTGTACTCATCTCAGGTTGCGGCCAATGCTTATTAAATTTCCAGCAGCCTCATGCAACCTTAAAGGCTTAGCTCACCAAAAAATGAAAATTGTGTCAATAATTACTCACCCTCATGTCATTCCAAACCCGTGACATTTGTGTTCATCTTCAGAACACAAATGTAGATATTTTTGATGAAATCCGAGAGCTAATCCTTTCTACACCTTGAATGTGGAAGGACCCTTGCTGTCTATGGGTCAGAAAGCTCTCAAATTTATTCAAACATATCTTAATTTGTGTTTCGAAAATGAACAAAGGTCTTACGGTTTTGGAACAGCAAAAAGGTCAGTACTTAATGGCAGATTTTTCATTTTTGGGTGAACTAACCCTTTAATAACAAAGCCATACTATCCACAGTCATGAAAAACCTGAAAAAAGTTCCATTTACATATTTCTAGTTATAGTTTAATTTAAAACAGTCAGAAACTGCTTTTTGTGAGTGTAATTTCTATTCATTTTTCAAATCTATCCAGGATGCATGAACTAGATAAGTCAGTCAGAAGGTACCATAGTACCATGGTATTCTCTCTAGTACTATATAAATACCTTAGTGCATGAGCATGAATATAGTAATCATTCCATACCATCAGTAACCCATGGGACCACCATAGTACTTCTGAAGGTACCAGATATCATGAAAGATCATTTGCATTGGCTCATGAAAGGTGGTTCTTTTCACTAAACCAACACAGGGTTCCGCTCCCACCCCATGCAACTCCCAACTCAGGTTAAGAAACCAAAGTCATGTGCCATTCCAAAGATAATTGATACTTAGCCCACTAACAATGCCTGCAAAGCTGTGCTGTCTGTCTGTCTCCTCCAGTAGTACGGCTTTATATAGTACTGTATTTTACTATTATTGATAATGATGATGATGTCATTATCATTACGATTATTACTATTGTTATTGTTCTCCATGTCAAGAATGTGTTTTTTGATTTTAACAATTGTCATTAAAATGTCCTGCTGGACAGGCAATAATGTATGTCTAATGAAGTGGCCTTAATTTGGGGAAAAGTGAATGGGTGGGTTTGTATTTTTGAACTGAAATAAATTTTAAAATATATGATATTTTCACTGCTTGTGTTTACAATTATTGAAAACTTGTGGTGCTTTTTTTAAAAATTGGAATCTGAAGTTTGAATAAAAAACAATAATGATAATAATATTTAAATGATGATGATCATTATCTAGAAATAAATTGTGCTTGTTTCAAACCTTTTTTATGTTTAAGTCAAAAATAAAATATTTTGTAAGTTTTCTTTGCTGTTTCTTTTTTGACTTTCTATGTCTGCCAAACATTATAAAACTTCAATTTAAAGGGTTAGTTCACCCAAAAATGAAAATTCTGTCATTAATTACTCACCCTCATGTTTTTCCAAACCTGTAAGACCTTTGTTCGTCTTCAGAACACAAATGAAGATATTTTTTATGAAATCTAAGAGCTCTCTGACCCTCCATAAACAGCAAGGGTAGCGTTACTACCACATTCAAGGGCCCAGAAAGGTACCACGAACATCAACAAAATAGTCCATGTGACATCAGTGGTTCAATCGTAATTTTATGAAGCTACAAGAAAACTTTGTGTGCAAAGAAAACAAAAAACGTATTTTCAATTCTTCTCCTCTGCGTCAGCCTAGCGCCATATTGGAGAGTATCACAACGTGTCTTCTACGTCAGCAGCAAGCGTTGTTTACATGCGAGGAAAGCGCGCACATGAAGACGCGTCGTGATACTCTGCAAAATGGCACAAGACTGACGCAGAGGAGAAGAATCGTTAAATTAAGTCCTTCCCTTTGTTTTCTTTGCGAAAAAAAGTATTCTCGTAGCTTCGAAAAATTCCGATTGAACCACTGATGGACATGGACCATTTTGTCGATGTTCTTGGTACCTTTTTGGGCCTTGAACGTGGTAGCTCTTGAATTTCATCAGAAATATCTTAATTTGTGTTCCAAAGATGAACATAGGTCTTACGGGTTTGGAACGACATGAGGGTGAATAATTAATGACAGAATTTTCATTTTTAGGTAAACTAACCCTTTAAAAGTTCCACTGCAGTGCTTTCAGTGTTGCCAGATTGGAAATGTCCAAGTATCGTACCAGAAGATCAATATGATGTATTTGGAAGAAAATGATTGTATACAAGTCAAACGTACAGAATACAGCTATTCATCTAGCAACTTTTTGACACGACCTGCAAATTACCACAATAGATAAATAACTAGGCTATCTTAGTGAAACGGTCATAGTCGCTGTCATCGCAAGCCTGCGTGTTGCCAGATGTTGAGGGAGTCCTTTTGCGGTACAGTTTTGATGTCGTCATGAACTGCAACATAACGCTCGCTGGCTTAAAGGTGCAGTGTGTAATATTTAAGATTATCTCTAGACAGAAATGCAATATCATATACATAACTATGTTTTCAGGGGTGAATAAAGACCTTACTTAATTAACCATTATGTTTTTATTACCTTACAATTAGCAGTTTATATCTACATACACCGCGGGTCCCCCCACATGGAAGCCGCCGTTATGTTTCTACTGTAGCCCTGAACGGACAAACTGCTCTACAGATCGCGTTTCATCACTGCTGTTCTTGGGAAAAAACACTGACACAATGATGAACAAGTAACTGCAATATTCACAATAACATCGTTTTATTGAATTATCAAGTAAATATAATTCTCTTATTTACGTTTTAAAAGAAACTTCATTATTCTTTGCTGTCTGAAACGACGACATCTTAATCGCGTGTCGGTTGCCGTAGTTTCTGTAAAGGGAGGGGTGAGCGGTGGACGGAGCCGTTGGTTGCAATCAGGTTGCAATTCAAAACTTAACCGCTAGATGCCGGAAAAATCTACACACTGCACCTTTAAAAGCAGGGAACGTTAGATCTAGGATCCCAAGCTAGATCAATTAGCATAGAAGCCCTATGATTACAACGACCATCATTTGAAGTGTCACAAAATTCTGAAATTATCGTACATTGTTTTTTTTTTTCATTTTTGATCATAAACCAACAGACCCAACAAAACACATAATGTTCCCCTAATGTTCCCATATGGTTCCCATTTAGGTTTTTTTTTTTTTTTGGAAAACAAAAATCAACGTTCTAGGAACGTTCCCTGTAAGTTAATTTTTTGATAACCTAAAGAGAACATTTCCAGAACGTAAGTTGAGGAACGGGATGAGAACATTCCCTGCAGGTTATTTTTAATAATGAAATTATTGTTATTTGGTGCTTAAGAAATGTAATATCTGGGCTATTATATGGTACATGGTAGTTATAATTAAGAACTCTTACATATTCATAAATCTTACATATTAACGAATAATTAAATCTCATTAAATGCTCCTTATGACGGTTAAACATGCTCTGATTTTCTGTAATGATTAAACAATAGTTCAAACAAGACATAGTTTGTAGTAGTGATTACTGAGGTACATTTCCGTCCCCTAACCTAAAGGGAACGTTCTATTTATGTTAAGAAAACTTTCCTGGCTAACCATGATGGAAAGTTCTTGAGAACCTTCTGGTAAACAAAAACTAACGTTCTCAGAACGTTCTGGGAACAAAAATTGTCAGCTGGAGAGGTCAATATTTTCATGCAAATATGATAATAATTGTACGTCTAGGAACACTGAGAGCTTTGAAACGCAGCTTTATTCTGTGTTGACGTAATTTCAACTGAAACAGGAAGACAGGATGGGACATATCCAGCAGCCCCGCCCTTTTTTTTTTTAAATAGCCAATAGCGTTTTGGTTATATCACAGCTTGGGCTAGAGCTGTTGAGCCTGGTAAAGATGCATTTGACAGTGTATGCCACCCGCAATCATACCCGCAATCTCATCCATATCGCTATAAAATATACCATTCTGTGTAAAATTCAAATGGATCCGACACATTTTGTGGTGTGCGCCGATTCACGCATATGATTTGCTCCATGCTATCGTGTCTCTGGACCGGAGCAGTGTGCGTGCTGCGGTGGTTGGTATGAAACAGCGCAAAATCAGACTTCTCTCGCCTCAATTGAAAGCATATTTACACTGTCTGAATCATTCCCTATCCCCTATATAGTGCACTACATGCTATTCACCATACAGAAAATACCATTTCTGTAGACAAGTGACCGATTTCAGCAACAGCTTCAGCGTCTATTTATAGTGTAGGGGCGGGGCGCTTCGGATTCTACAGGGCATTTGACTGGATAGAAAGTTTGATCGTCAAAATCGTTGATCCATATTGGCAGAAATTAGAGACTAAGTTTTGAATGCGTATATCTTGAAAATGCAAATTTTGAAACACACTAGCTTACAGATTACCTCAAGGCTAACATATTCAAGCCAAAAAACTTCCATTTTGATTTCATACCTACTTTAAAGGGATAGCCCATCCAAAAAATGAAAATTCTGTAATTATTTACTCACCCTCACATTGTTACAAACCTGTATGACTGACATACTTAACCAACATATGTGACCCTGGACCACAAAACCAGTCTTAAGTCACTGGGGTATATTTGTAGCAATAGCCAAAAATACATTGTATGGGTCAAAATTATTGATTTTTCTTTTATGTCAAAAATCATTAGGAAATTAAGTAAAGATCATGTTCCATGAAGATTTTTTGTAAAATTCCTACTGTGAACCTATCAAAATGTAATTTTTGATTAGTAATATGCATTGTTAAGAACTTAATTTGGACAACTTTAAAGGTGATTTTCTCAGTATTTTGATTTTTTTGCACCCTTAGATTCCAGATTTTCAAATAGATGTATCTCGGCCAAATATTGTCCTATCCTTACAAACTATACATCAATAGAAAGCTTATTTATTGAGCTTTGTAAAATTTAACCTTATGACTGGTTTTGTGGTCCAGGGTCACATATGCTGTTTTTTCAACAAGTTGAAGAATGTCAGTCATACAGGTTTGTAACAATGTGAGGGTGAGTAAATAATGACAGAATTTTCATTTTTGGATGGGCTATTTAGATAAATGATATTTAGAAATGTCTGTGTTTTTGTACATTCAATAAAAGTCAAATGACACCAAAACTGTTTGGTTACCAAAAAGTACAACAGAAAAAGTCACGTTTGGGTAAGTAAGCAATGGCAGAATTGGTATTTTTGGCTGAACTATCCCTTTAACATGTTTATTTAGCTCACTCACTCTTGTGAACAACAGCAAGGTGAAAGAAAAAGCAGTTCTCTGTCCTAATCTCCAGCTGCTCCTCTTAACCTGCATCCGAGTCCAAGATTTCTTGCCTATTTCAGCCATACTTTCCGAACTGCTTGTTACCTCCCAGAGTCCCCTGTAAGAAGCACATCTCACATTAGCGCATCTTATCCCGTTCCTCATCTTACGGCCACACAATAAAACAAACAACCTACACTTTCACACATAGATTCCGATGCCCCCACACTTATTTCTTTTGCATAGAATTGCCTTTTTTTTCTTGTGAATTCTGTCCATACTTCTTTCTCCTCCCTTTTGCTGGCACTCGGAAACACTTGGCCATATAAATGGGACGGAAAAAGCAGGCTAGGTCCAAGGATTAAGTGAAACCAGGAATGATTATAATTCTGCAAACCCTTTTGGCACGGTTTGCAAGGAAACATATCTCTGTTATAATGCGAGTGTGCGCGTCTTTGAAAATAATTAAACTTCCAGATACTGAGTGAGGCACAAACGTGAGGGATGATACTCAATTTAATGCGTTGGTGTCTATTTTAATAAAGACAGCCGAATGTACTTGGTGTTCGGAATAAGCGACTGGAGATGGATAATGTTTTGGCACTCTGGGTCCAGTCACGAGTCTTTGGGGAAGTGAAGGGGGGCGGACTTTCAGAGGCCAACGATCAAGGAGAATTCCATCAACAACATCTGGAATCCAAACTGCTTCAATACTAGCACACTGCAGGAGAGAGGGAGGAAAACACGGCTTATCTGTGCACATACTGTTGATGTAATACAAATGATACAACCTTTAACTTGATCAGACATCTGTCTAAACATAAATGTGCATTACAAGCCTACAAGATTCGCAATGAGAGGCCTTTTGTTGTTTCTAAACGCACCACGTCGTGTATGCATTTCAGTCAGAGCGTATCCCGCTACACAAGTACTTTGCCTTTTTTACTCGGTGCACATTTTAAGCAAGTCCAATCTTTTCCCAGCTGATTCTGCAGTACGAAGAACAACCTCAGCACTTTCTGCTCTGCCCACAATTCCCTCCATTTCTCTCTCTCTCTCTTTTTCTCCAGGCAAGTAGAGTTGAGTTTCCTCAGTTTCTGCTAAGTGACTCACTTTTTTTTCTTAAACAAGGCTTAACTGAAAACATTAGCAGTACCACAAACATTTCAAGTCTCTCTCTTAAAACGCATTCTTTTTTTGAAGGTCTCTGAGCAAAAAAAGAGACTTGCCTGCTCTTTGTGATCCATTTTACATCTTCATGCTGTCTGCTTGTTCAAGTGAAGTCAGTCACATGCTATTTAACACCTCTACTTGTTAGGCTGTATCCACTTCTTTCGATATGGAGCAAATTCTTGGCTTTCCAAACCTAATGGGAAAAAGAACAGACTTTGAAGTGTCACTTAGAACAGATTCAAAGAATATGCTTTAAAACATGTTTGTTTGCTAACTACAAAGCTACATTTACTAAGCATTAAATTATACCTTTTCATTTAAGAGCTAAAATAAACAAAATGCACAAAAATCAAACTTGGACCATCATTCCGATGTAGAAAACAAAAATCTGTGTGGCACGTGAACGTGATGCTCCTAAATGCGAACACATGTTTTCCACAGCTTGCATGAGATGTAAATTAACATCAATTATGTAAAAAATACAAGTTGTAACGTAGGATGGTTTTTGTTTCTTCAAGCCATAAAACAGTGAATCATAAGTCATATTCTGCTCCAATTGGCTTTCTAACATCTACAATAAAATGGGTTTTCTAACAACAAAATCTCATCTCTCTAAACACAGCAAATCAAGTTTATATACACCTTGCAGAATCTGTAAAATGTTAAAATTTGACCAAAATAAGAGGGATCATACAAAAAGCATGTTATTTTTAAAATTAGTACTGACCTGAATAAGATATTTCACATAAAAGATGTTTACATATAGTCCTCAAGAGAAAACGGTTAATTTTTTTTTAAATGATCTCGTTCAAAAGTTTACATACACTTCATTCTTAATACTGTGTTTGTTACCTGAATGATCCACAGCTGTTTTTTGTTTTGTTTACTGATAGTTGTTCATGAGTCCCTTGTTTGTCCTGAACAGTTAAACTGTCTGCTGTTCTTCTGAAAAATCCTTGAGTTCCAACAAATTCTTTGATTTTTCAGCATTTTTGTGTATTTGAACCCTTTCCAACAATGACTATGATTTTGAGATCCATCTTTTCACACTAAGGACAACTGAGGGACTTATATGCAACTATTACAGAAGGTTAAAATGCTTTCTGATTATTCAGAAGAAAACACAATGCATTAAGAGCTGGAGGGTGAAAACTTTTAGAATTTGAAGATCAGGGTAAATTTGACTTATTTTGTCTTCTGGGAAACGTATCTTCTGTAGCTTCTGAAGGGCAATACTAAATGGAAAAACAAATGATATTTAGGCAAAAGAAGAAAAATGTACACTTTTTAATTCTGTTCAAAAGTTTACACCCCCAGCTCTTAATGCATGGTTTTTCTTTCTGAAGCAGCAGTGAGCATTTGAACCTTCTGTAATAGTTGCATATTTCTCAGTTGTCCTCAGTGTGAAAAGATGGATATCAAAATCATATAGTCATTGTTGGAAAGGGTTTAAATACACAAAAATGCTGAGAAAATCAAAGAATTTGTGGGACCTAAAGGATATTTCTAAAGAACAGCAGGCAGTTTAACTGTTTAGGACAAACAAGGGACTCGTGAACAACTATCACTAAAAAAAAACAACACAACACAGTATTAAGAATCAAGTGTATGTAAACTTTTGAACCAAGTCATTTTTAGAAATTAGAATTGAAACTTTTTTCTTTTATTGACTATGTGTAAACGTCTTTTGTGTAAAATATCTTATTTAGGTCAGTGCTAAATAAAAAATAACATGCATTTTGTATGGTCCCTCTTATTTTGGTCAAATAACTCACAGATTTTGCAAGGTGTATATAAACTTTTGACTTCAACTGCATATTTCCATATCTACAGCACCATTTAAAAGTTTATGGGGAATTAAGTTTTTTTTATTAGAATGATTTCTGAAGGATCATTTGGCACTGAAGTCTGCTGAAAATTCAACTTTGCCATCACAGGAAAATTTAAATTAAAACTACATTTTAAAACAGCGCCGCTTCAGAAGCGGCTTAATGTGCACACGCTTTGTGAGTGCATAGAAAACAGTCTATAAGAGCATGCAAGTACTGTGTTGACTTCTCTTTCATGTCTTTTTACGCTTGAAAACCTAAAGTCACTAGAATGTTTAAATTGGCAAGATGTAATAGCATGTGCTAATGATACGTTCCGTCATCTGTCATCACGTTTTAAGCGCGGAGTGGGAATTAGTAGAATTAGGTGCAATACCCGCAATCACTGCTAAAATTTAAGTCCTGCTCTGTTTCCTCCGCTAATTCCTCAACTGTAAAAGACTGTGAGTAGCCTCACTATAATGTCACTGAGAAGCTGGTGTGGATGATTTTTGGCGTGGCGGCCCGTCACGGTAGAATGAATGTAGCAGAAACACTGATGTGCACTGTGTATTTACAATTTGGTGTACTTCACTGTTGTTTCCGTTTTGTACACGAGTTCTCTTTAGGGATCCATTAAGAACACGTGTTTCGTATAAATATCCTCATTTTGGACTACTCACTCACACTCTAGCAGTTTTTATTCATATATTTTACTTATTGTCCCCATTTTTACTGAAACAAAACATTACCAGAGCAAAGAGCAAACCCTTCACATATGTTCTGGTACTAATCAAACACAATATACATCTCGGCATGAGAGTTTGAATTTTGTTACATGCCCCTACAGAATAATCTACTTAGGTAATGCTGAGTGTGCTTAAAACACACATAAAAGAAAGGAGGCACCTGCATTAACGTGTTGAGCTATGGGAAACATACCGTCTACACTTAGACAGGGTGGGGTGTAAGCAGAGCAGATTTTTTTCCGTTGTTCCAGACAGAGATTGCATGAAAAACACACAGGTTATAGGAAGTAAAACAATCAGCATCTCTAAACTCTTAGTGTTGGTTCTTTCCCCCCTTGTTTAAAAGGTAAACACTTCCAAAGTGGGCAGGAAAAGACTCCCCAGCAGGAGCTGCTGAATCAGTCTTTTTACCCTCCCCCTGCCTACTGCACCAAACCCAGTTACCCTCACTCTGACCCAGTCACATCCTCCAGGAAACCCCCCTGCTTCAGCTCAGGCCTGCAATGGTTAACTGGACTCTTTCTTTACCTTATGACTTTAATGACTGGACTGCCACATCAGAAGCATGAGGTATATGTTCCCCTCCTTGTCTGTCTCTAATATTTCCTTTTTTTTTTCCCTCAGAACTCCCTTAGTTCTCGTCTTCGCCCCTCCTCCAACACTAAACCACATATGGTTCTCATATACAAACCCATGTCATGAGATGTTTGTCATGTCTAACTCAAAGCTGAGGAAACGGATGAGAAACATGATGCACAAATACACCAAAGTTTACATCTTTCTGAACGTGTCTGTTTAAAATCTCTGAAAAGCAGCGGTTTCCAGCTTTTGTGCCGTAAGCAAAACTTTTTGCATGAGGAATTCAAGTTTTTACAGCTTGAACCAAGCGGCTTTGGGGGTAGCGAGAGAAATAAAGGGGGTTAGAAAGAGTTCTGAGATGCCACATCAGAGGGGGGCTTTGAAAAAGGAGACTTGTGGTTAGTTTCTCCAACTGCTGGTCACAAAAGGCAGTGCGGTGGGAAGGGGGCGACTGCTGAAGATTGCTTAAAATATGTTTACACTGCTCATTCATCAGCAGTTATCACAGGAATGACAGGATGTGGTAGTGTAGCATTATCTGATGGCTGGGGGCAATGGAGGAGTAGGCTATCCTTACATTACCCGACCTGGACACGATTTAGGACAAAAGGCGTGGTTGTTGTTCTCCCTGTATCCCTTAAAGGATTTTTCCAGGTTCATACAAAGTTAAAGGGATAGTTTACCAAAAAAATGACAATTCTGTCATTGTTTATTTACCCTCATGCATCCAATTTGGAAGTCAAAAAGACCTATTTTAAAGAACGTACATGCTCCTTTTGTCTATACAGTGACAGTTCATAGTGTAAGGTATAAAAATACTCCATTCTGAATACTTAAATGTGCTACATTCAGTTACAAGAACCAATGCAGAACAAACCTAGTGTGAAAACTAAACTGAATGAGATTTGTGAATGTCAATGGAAGGGAATACTATTAGTAAATATAATCTTTGGAGCTTGATAGACAGGGTTTGGAATGTTGTCCGCTGCTTGTAAAAAATTAATCTAGGGGGCAATGTTCTTTTTTTTTTTAAATCTTAAAAAGCTTCTATATAGGCCATTCTACAGAGTTAAAACACAAGCATTTAAGTATTTAAATTTTAGAACCTTCCTAAGATCCTTCTATTATCTTTTGAATTATATTATTATTATTTAAAATGTTAGTAAGCTTACTATATATATAATAATCATTATTTATTTTAGTACTTTCAGTTGGGATATGGCTGTCCTGAACCATAACCCCTACATTTTAACTTGAAAAAATGATTTTAAAAACAATGTTTGCATTTTATTCCATTGTTTTTCAAAATAGTTCAAAGAATATTTATTTAAATTTTCTTTATGAAATTACAGAATAACCGAAACTGTGCATGTTTTAGTCCTTTGACTGAGACTGATTTTAACTACACCCCTACATTTATGATCAGGAAATATTTCTGTGTCCTATCTTGTAGCTACATGGTGAGTTTTATAAACCCTATAATTTTGAGGTAAACGTGTTCAAAAGTCTGAAAATCTGTGTGTAACTTTAAGGAATGTTACTACCAAGCCCCTTTTTTCTGCAATTAACCACACTTTTTTAGTTTTATATGTGTACAGCTGTGCTAACAATGTGCTGATTAGCATATGAGCTAGACTCAAAAGTATCTAAAATTGTCATTACCAAAACATGACATCATTGTTTTGGTAGTGACAAAAGGGAACACATAATTCTTTATTTGGAGAAAATAAACTAAATTTTAGATACACACATTTTAGTATGTTTTGTAGTGTTTCAGAGTTAAAATTCTGTAATGTCATGTGGTTGCTAAAGAAATATTACCATCACTACCAAAAATGTGCAGTCACAACCGAAACATGGGATGTTTTGTCAAAAATAAAGTATATTGAATTATCAACCAAGATGTTATGATAGTTTTTCAGTTCAATTAAAATTTAAACTAATGAATCCTTAAGTTTGAAATCAGTATGATCAACTTTTTGCTTTTTACAAAGAAAAATTGGATTCAAAATACAACAAATCTTATAAATCACACTTGAAATATTGTTATTGATTTACCTCTGAAAACTTTAATAAACTACCAATATATATATATGTGTATATATATATATATATGTGTATATATATATATATATATATATATATATATATATATATTTTTTTTTTTTTTTTTTTTTTTTTTTTACAAGGAAGATGTAAGCAAACTCTTAATAGGTCAATGTAACCCTTCTTATTAAATTATATACTACTGTGTGTTTCGGTAGTGACAAATATTTCAAAACTTTCTGAAAATAAAATATGAAAATTAACTGCACTATTAGAAATGTGTACTGTGGATATTATACAATTTGCATACATACAGAATTTGTGGAAGAAGACTTTTTAAAAAGTTGTTCTGTTCTAGTTCTGTAGAATGTCCAATAAAAAGTGTGTTATTGCAGCTGTAAAGTTGTATAAATAATCCTTTTAGCACTGGCAGTAATGTTATAGGTGGATGAAACATCTGGATATACATTATGGACTTACTTCAGTATATTTTGTTTTTATATGCACATTTTATGTAAAAGGTACAGGATTTACTGACATTAGCTGAAAGAAATTGAAGAAATATATATTTGCATACTAGTCATATGTTACAGACATGATTTAAGCATTGTAGATATATTCTGAAAAGTATTGTAGAATTTATCCCAGTTCCACTGACCTCCATTGTAAACATATTCCTGTAAACATAATTTTTTACTTCTTTTTATAGTAAGAGAAAAACCAAAGTAATTCTGTGGTAATCGACTGTATACCACTGATGCTGTCGACGGCTTGTACTAAACCTGGAATATTCCTTTAGGATACATTCTCATGTGCCCTTTATATGTGGTTTATGAATTACCCTACATCATTTGCAATATTAAACAATCCAACTTCTAAAGAACTATTATTTTGACCAAAGTAGTGACTCCTCTGAAAAGAATGATGCAACAAGTGCGACCTAATCCCATAGTCTCCGATCTGTCTGACACACACGGACTCGAGTACTTCTTTTGATAGCATCCAATGTCCGAGCTTTTGAAAAGGAACTGCGGGTCACAGAAGCGGTGACGGGTTGGGCTGTGTGTGGGCACATGAGGGTCGACCCAGTTCAGCTGCCCTATGCAGAGTGTTGCATCAGGCGGGAAATATGCTCTGCTCAGCCACCAGGGCACTAATTACAGAGGACCTATGCTGAGCTCGACAGGAAGGACGTCAAAGACCGAGCACGGGGATAGAGGGAACGAGCCAAAGCGGTGGAAGAGAGGAAGAGGGCCTTATGTTGTAAAAATAGAAGGGTGGGAGTTGAGACGCAGACAGGGTGTGAACATTTTCTGAGGCATTATATTTACCTGCTCGTGTGCAATACGTAACCAGCCAACAATAGGTTTCAGAGATAATGAGTCTGGAACTGTAGCAAATAACCTTCCTCTTCACACAACCAATCATGAGCTGCACATGGAACACAGTCTGCCTATACAGATACGGAGAAAACACATTAGTTAGGTTTTGTTGTTTAAAACTGAGATAAAGGAGCTGCTTTTTAACCTTCATCTCGACTAAAAGGGCAGTCTAGCACGTGACTTGTACATTTAGTTTTGTGGAAAGTCTGCCTCCTTGTGGTGAGTTAATAATGACATTGCTTTAGACTACTGCCAGGAACAACAATGTTCGATTCGTTAACTGCATTCATATTTACTCAACAGTTAAAAAGTTTGAGGTCAGTAAGTTTTGAAATAAATTAATACGTTATTCAGAAAGAATGCATTAAATTGATCAAAAGTGCCTGCAACAGGGTCAGAAACACAAAGGCCCATAAATTCAAGACAAAGGAGCAAAAAAATGTCCCTGCAAAATTAAACAACGTATTACGGCTGTTGGGATTAAAATGAAATGTGAAAATGAATGAAGAGTGTCAATTTGCAGAATTACATTTAGAATCACTCACAATGCATTAGAACGCTTTTACGCGCCGTTTTGTGCAGCGCTGAGCCTTATAACCAATCAAACGTGTTTCTGCTGGATTTAGGAATGTATTGGCCAATCAGAGGCGCTTAGATTAGTCAGCGCTGAAAACGCTGGAGTTGTTGATGATAGCGCACGATCGCGAATTCCCTCATAAACAACAGAACAAAGTGCAGATACGATGTAAATAAAATATTATTTTATTAGCTTCAGTGATTATAAAGGGAGTTTTTGCATAACTAGTGTTAGACTTGGCTAACCTCATGGCCTGAAATGTTTGTCTATGAAACCAGAATGTGACATGCTCAAAACGAAACAAAACGTTTTGTTTTATATATTGATACAAGTCCCTATAGTCTTTGTCGATAGTAATTTACAAAATAAAAAGCAATAAACTACAATAATGATTTTGATCATAATATTACAGCCTTATAAGCTGTTTTTTTTTTAAAGTTTTTATTTTTTAACTTCAAGTCTATTGTTATTGCCAACATCCTAAAATATTGAATTTAAATTAAAGGGGTAAATAAGTATGTGGCATTTAAAGACATTTGTTTTTTATAACATACAGTGATGTAAAAAATAAAAATAAAGTTATTTTCTGATTTTTGGGTGGAAATCACAAATATGAATATAAAAAAATATAAGCGGCACAAATATTTTAAACAGATTTTAAATCTTTCTTGACCAGGAAATCAGCAAATTAGTGTAACTTCTGAAGGATTAAAGTTTAGTTATCATTACGAGAATAAATTAGATTTTAAAATATAAATCAGTTATCAAATTGTAATATTTCACAGTATTAGTTTTTTCTTTCTTTTTTTGATCAAATAAATGCATCCTTTGCAAGTAAAAAAAATATTACCAGCCACAAAATTGTGTATAAGGAATATTAAATGAATCTATATTGTAGTATAAATCTAGGTTAATATTACTCTCTAAATATACTAACACAGCAACACTTGCATAAATTAAGATTAAATGCAAGATGGATTGGCAATAAACAATAACATTTTTAGATTACAACATACATTTATAAAAGTAATAATAATAGTTTATACCTATAGCAATAATGTTAACTGATTGAACATAAAAAAAAATACAAATTGTAATATTAAATCAACTATATGGCTAATCAGCTGAGTGAGTCTAGACTTCAGCAACAGTAAAATGGTGATTTTCCACAGTTCATTTCTGACTAAAATACATTGCTATATATATATATATATATATATATATATATATATATATATATATATATATATATATATATATATATATAAAATTTAATAAACAGAAACTGCATAAAGTTACAGTTAAAAATAAAACTAAAATAGCAAGCCAAAAAACTAAAATAATCACCGACTTGATCTGATGTAACCAAGCATAGGAAATAAAATTTACTCATTTATGAAATCTATAAATCACCTGACATCTTGGTTTTACCTTTTTTCGTAAAGGGTGTTTGACTTTCTTTAGAAAACACTGGGTCAGTACTTCTGCCTATGTCATGTGTGACCTTTCAAATATGATTACGTAAAGCGTGAAGTCGAGTTGGTGCAAGACACTACAACTGTCAACAAATGACATTGTTTCGCTAGATAAGACCCTGATTCCTCGGCTGGGATTCTGTAAAGCCTTTTGAAACTGCAATTTGGAGTTTTAACCCGTTGATCCCAACTGAAAAATCCTGGATTGTTTTCCTCGAAAACCTTAATTTCTTTTCAGACGAAGACGGACAACATCTTGGAAGACCTAGGGGTGAGTAAATTATCAGGAATGTGAACTAATCCTAGTTATTCCAGAAAACCCAGTGTATAAAGTGGCTGTATAAGCTCGAAAATAAAAGTAGGACAACTGTCAAATGAATCAGTGCATTAGGTGCCAAGTGCACAGCTCAGCTGATTATAAACAGAGACGCAACGCAAACCTGTAACTCCAGTATGACGCTGCAAGCTGATCCCCTACAAGAACCAAGAAAGAACTTTTGTTTTCAGTTCTTAGATGTAACCTTTTTATTTGTACATTCAGCACTTACAGGAGTAAACAAAAAAAAATTAAAAGAAAACAAAATGTCAGCTTTTATGTTAAAACGATAAAAAAAATTAAAAACCAAATGTGAAAAGGTTAAATATGCATCCCATTCTCCATGGCAACCTGGTAACAGCAAAAGGGTGGTAAAAGGCAGTCAATACGGGACAAAAGAAGGTACAAGGAATGTGAGGAAAACGAGAGGAAAACGTAAAGTAGTGATCAGGACTTAAAATCACGCCAAAGGCTTTCAGAGCATCTTTTTCTGAACGCAGCTGTTCTCTTTCAGATCTGACTGAAGGAGAAAGAGGACGTCACCAAACCTGGAGGATGTCTTGCAGTCCGACATATTTATATCAGAAGTCCATTAACACTGTGGCGGGGAAATGAACACCAGGAGTCTTAAAGCCCAGTCAAGAGACAACGAGACGAGTCTACAAGGAGACACAGCACCACCGTGGTCCCAATGTGTGCATGTTTGTGTGTGTGTGCGCACCCGTGTGTCTTTACGCAGAGTGTGTGCATGTGTGTGTTTTAATAAAGTCTGAGTTGGTCCTCAGGAAGGTAGGCATAGAGCTGTTACAGCACATACAGGAACAGGGGTCACAAACTGGACAGTTCCAGACATCCCTTAGTGTCGTCGATCTCTGGGCGGAGGGTCGCTGCGGCTTCGTGACCTCCTGCTCCCGCTTGCGCTGTTTCCGCCAGGCCTGCGGTATCCCTCCTTTCGTTTATCCCCCTCTCGCTCCCTTTCCCGACCTCTGTCTCGGTCTCGTTCTCTGTCACGGTCTCTCTCACCTTCCCCTCCGGCGGCCCCGCCGGTCTTCATCCTCTCTCGCCGCTCCTCCTCACGTTTCTTATCCTCCTCTTCCATCTCCTTCCTCCTCTTCTCTCTTTCCCTCATGCGCTCGGCACGAGCCGCTGCCCTCTGTGCCGCCTGCAATGCAAAATGCGATGGGATATGAGTACTGGCATAACATAAAAATAGAAAATGTTTTTCTTTAGTAAACACAGCTAATAAGCAACTAAAAGGTGCAAAGAAATATACCTGCTCCTCAGTGAGGGGGAGCCAGTAGATGCATGGAGCCGCTTTGGTTTTGCGGAAGAGGTCATCCAGCAGTTTGGCAGGTGGATCCTCTGGTCCTTTTTCTAAAAAGACAAAGAAATAATAAATAAATAATAGCCAATAAATAATTTTATAAATATGTATAGTTAAAAATTATAATTATATTAAATAACTAAATACAAGTAATATAATCATATTTGAAAAAATTGGTTTGACATTATTTAAAAAATAATATAGTAGCCAAATAAATATTAGAAAACATTTACATTTAAGTTTAAATACATATGTTTATTAATAACAACAGATTTAAATACAATAAAATAAATAAATATAAATGCATATTTTCAAATATATTTAATTAAAAAAATATTTAATTCAATTTTAATTAAAAAAAATATATATATTTTGAGGAACTAAATAAATATAAATAAATATTTATACAATATTTAAGTAATATTTAAATATATGAAAAAATATAGAATTTAAACAATTTAAAGTTTAAAACTAATAATAAAACTTATTATACATAAATACATTAAAATAAAAAATACTAATTAAACATATCAATAAAAGTAAACTACTACTACTACTACTATTAAATTATCCTCACCCTTCTTATCTGTTTTTCTCTCCTTGCTCTTGCCTCTTTCCTTGCGCCGCCTCTCGCGATCTCGTGAACGTGATCTTTTGGCCCCAGCTTCCCGCTCCTCTCCAGGTTTGCTGAAGTCTCTCACTTTATCTCTGTCCCATTCCCTCTCTGCACGCGTTCTCTCCCTCCTTTCCATTTCCCGTTCTCGTTCTGCCCACTGATCACGCTCCGGTAGGAGAGGCAGAGGTACTGAACGGCCAGGCCCAGTGGCTGCCGCCCCACGAGGCTCCTCTGTTGGCTTTTCTCCTGCTGGACCCAAACCCCTGTGGAAGTCCAACTGATGGGATGTACCAGAATTGAGAGAGCATTAGAAAACTGAATACATCTCAACATCAATGTCCAACAATTAAATAAAATCCTTACCTCCTCTTGCGAGCAGAAATCAACACTAAGGAACTTAGGGTTACTTTGGGGCCATTTAACCCCATGTAGTGCTGTACGAGTGGCCATCGCCTCTTCTGCACTAGAGTACTGAGAAAAAACAAAAATAGTGAGAGGGTAAGAAACAAAGCAATTTGCCAAAATAAGAACGATCCAAAGGGATGCAGGGAAAAGACTTACTGTGACGTAACAGTGAGATTTAATCTTGTCAATCCAGAAATCTTCCTCCACTACAGTCCCTGTGCGGTTCAACAACTCCTTCAACTGCCCCAGGGTAAACGGCCTCACCTTAGAAATATTAGAAAATTGTCTGTGGTCATTCAACCTGGCACAATTAATCCCCAAGCAAGTAGCATCTTTATTTCATCTAGGGCTGCCCCCTAATAGCAGTTAGTCGATGAGAAGAAGCTTGGTCCATCAAAAATGTATTAGTCGCAGAAAAAAAAAAAAAAAAATTCAACAGGAAGAGGCAAAGTCACACAGTTTGTGACGGACAGATTGTTAACGGCTGATCTATGTGGTAATACAGTATATCAGGCAGCACATCCAAATGCTTACCTGTCATTTAACAACCTCAAATATGGCTTTTCATCTGAAATATGCAAGTAGTAGCAACTTTACATGGCCACTCAATCTAATGTTAGACTAGAAAAATGTGTGCTATTCAAGTGTCTGTGCAGTGTGTGGAATGAGTGGACAGATGGATGCACTTGTGCGGTCACTTGCTCTAAATACCCTGTCATTTTTGGTCATACAGATAAAAGCAATACATCTTTCAAATCTGTAAAGACTCTACATTTATTTGAGTGCACTCAGAATAACAATGAAACGCTGCGGTTCTGTAAAATAAAGCAAATGGGATGCGGTTTCTGCAATCTCAGCCTCTGTAACTTGAGTGTGAAACTTTGAAACCATGTGTATACTGGCCTTAAAGACATGGAAAAAAATTGAGAGTGAAATGTCTACTTTTAAATGAACCAATTTAAAAAGAAAAATATTCTCAGAATATGTAATCCATATGAAAAATACACACAGGCACATCAATACTGCGGAAATGACGAGTCAATGTTGCCGACTTCATTTCTTAAGCCGAAAACATAGAAAGCGCTAGTTTTTTCGATAAATTATTAAAATGTTAATGGAGTCTCCTTGCCGTTTTTTTGCATGTGCTTGATCGTTTATTAGATTATGTAGGCAATTAACCTTTTCACACGTGAGTTTAAAATATTATAACCCCAAAGAGTGAGTTTTTTTAGGCGACCGTTATTTTAGAACGTTTCGCATTACTGTTTCCATGGCGACGCGTCATGTGACACACCACAGCCACAGCAGCACTGTAAGACACATGGATCGCTTTTATTTAGTTTTTCCTTTTTTATTATTAATATTCAAAAGCATGGCTCACTATATTATGAAATATCTGATATTCTGATTTCGAAATATGTGCAAGTAAATGTATTTAAAAGTTCAAACACTTTTATAATGACCGCGTTAGTTGATCTATACCGGGTGATGGGCGCTGCCATGTTTGTTCGGGCTGAATCCAAGCTGTGGGATTTACAACATGCAAATTCATCCTGTCCTCCCGAAACCCATTAAAGTAAGTCTCCGGTGAGCTGGGAGAAGAGGAGAGTGAACTTTATAGTTGCCTACATAATCTGTATATGATATCAATAAAATATGTTGTCAGAATATATTTGTAGGATCATTATTGCCACTTCCATAGACATCAGTGTGTATTTTACAAACTATAAATGTATGGTTTTGCTAGTACTTATGTGTATTTAAATGTCTGAAACCTAAAATAAGCATTATATGGTTGAAAACACTGAATAGTTGTGATAATATGACAAGCACTCAGTGCGTCCGATCTGGCTCAGAGCCAGCCAAAGCGCCAAAACCGATTTGAATTCAGCAGCTGATGACGTGATGCGGCGAACGTTCAAATCACACGGGTGTGATCATACGCGCTAAAGGGTTAAAGGCTCATTGTTATGATTTATTAATAAGCACATGACTAATAGTCGACTAATGCTTACAATGAACGACTACTAGTCGACCAGAAAAATCTTTAGTGGAGGGCAGCCCTAATTTTATCACTGATCAATGTGTATATACGTACCAGGTTGCAGACATGGACAATGTTAGACAGCTTTCCACGAGGAGGAGAGGGCTGTTTGGCTGTGCGGACCGGGTCATCGATGGTTATACTCACGCCCGACTTCTGCTGGCTAATGGAACGTCGAATCAGTGTGTCACTGGGAGTGACTTTAAGCAGGAAATGAAAAAGAAGAAAGGGGTGAGTGGAAGCACTACAAACAGGCTGTGTTTCAATGGATCTCAAATGTCAGAGTTTTCTATTTAAAACCTCCATAAATTTCACACTACTGCTCAGAAAATTTGAATTTGTTCCTTTCGTAATTCTCACCTGTCTTCATATCAACGTCTCGCCCAGGGGACAACGGCTCCGTTTCCATGGAAACCTGAATGGAGCCTTCCATTTTTTCCTCCTGGCTAAGTCTATCCTGCCCTTCACTTCTTTGTTCCTCATCCTCAGGTTCACTTCTTTTGGATTCTTTCTGTCCATTCTCTTGTGTGTCAGATGACACAACCTGTTCATTTAGGGGGAGCAATGGATATTTTACCAAAAGATTATTCCAATAATCAAACACACATCTTTGCTTCTAGTAAAAATACAACATGCACCTGTGTTACAGTTCGTCTAATTTTCAAGTCTTGGTCGCCCCTCTCTCCTCCTTCCTCCTCCCCAGAGAGATGCATCTCCTCTGGATGCAGGTCTAACACAGCCTCCTGACCCAAGGCAGGCTTGATGTCTGGTATTAAAGACTGTAAAGAGTGAAGAATGAACAGAATAAATTATGGTGCTGTTGATCAGATTGAGGATAGGAACTAACAGACATATTTTTAACATTTTTATTTGATATTTCTCTGACCTTCAAAGAGTCAGTGGTGATACTGATGGAGGGTTTCTTGGCAGTGACAGCTGTACTGGAGCCCCATCTCCTCTTCCTGCCAGCGCCAGCACTGCTTGCGGCCTCCGCTTCCCCCTCCGAACTCACCACCCCAGGAGACTGTTTGCTGCCTGAGGAAAGACAGCATATGGCAATCGTTGACATCTTTGATTTTAAAGCATCTTCTTCTTTCAGTTTTCAAACTTAAAGGGATAGCTCACCCATAAATGAAAATTCTGTGATTAAATTCTGTCCCTAAGATCTTCATACACAACACATTAAGCACAATCGTAACACATTAAGGATATTTTTGATGAAATCTGAGAGCTTGCTGACTTTGCATAGACAACAACGCAACCGACACATTTAAGGCCCATAAAGGTAGCAAAGACATCATTAAAATAGTCCATGTAACATCAGTGGTTCAATCATAATGTTATAAAACTACAAGAACACTTTGTGCGCACAGAAAACAAAAATGACTACTTAATTCAACAATTTCGATTGCCGGCTCCTGCGTTAGCAGCATTACACACATCCGTTGTGGTACTAATGTGAACATGCGACAAAGACTGACACAGAAAAGAAGAAACTGTTGAATAGAGTTGTTATTTTTGTTTTCTTGTGCACAAAAAGTATTCTTGCAGCTTCATGAAAATTAAGGTTGAACCATGTCACATGGACTATTTTAACTATATCCTTACTACCTTTCTGGACCTTTAACGTGGTAGGCACTGGGTCAGAAAGCGATCATATTTCATCAAAATTTCATCAGATTTCAAATTAATTACTTAAGGGGAAACTTAGAGATACTCACTGCCGAGAGAAATCCTTCGGGCAGAGAAGGTCTTTGGCGTAGTGCTCTGAAAGAGAACAAACACACCCAAGCCAGGGGAAAAGGTGAGATAGTACATATACAAAGAAAGTACAAGGTTCAGAGTGTGGAAAAATGTGTGTGCATATATGAAAGAGAGAAAACTGACAATAAATATAGAGACCATAATAGAGTGAGCCATCAAAAAGGAATTGGGTAAAGAGATATGAAATCAAATCTATTAGGAAAGACCACCTCTTCAGTCAGAGCATGCATGTTCTTCATTTTTTTTTTTTGACAATTTCAAAGATCTATTTCTGCTCTGAAGATGTGGTCTTGTCCTCTCCTACACAAAAATAATTTTTAAAGGCTTTGCTGCAGTTATCTATCAGACTTTGTTGCCCCCTCAGGTTGAAATATCCTTTGAGGCAGTTACTGTAGTAAGGAATTAAAATAAAGAACTGTTTATTACATTAGCTCTGCAGTGGCCTTATGTATAAACATACATCTACTCTTTATCCTGTAGTCAATAGCTCCATTGTAGGGTTACCAGGGAGTCTCTGCAAATATTAGCATTTCTAGGCAAAACGTTTAAAATAGAAAATGGAGAATGACTACTTATTTCCCGGTACCATTGACACATGTTCTTCACTGGGTTGGGAATGGCCCAATCACACGTCTGCATGTACTGTATCTAGGCAACAACAGTCCAATCAAAGAAGGCTGGGAAGTTTGGGCAGAGATCTGAGAGCAGGCTGGCAGAAGAACTCTTATGTAGACCAATGTGGGTGGAGTTTGAGAGGCTTTGAGTGTCTTTTTTTTTTTTTTTTAAGTCCATCGTATTGGCATGAAAATGGAACGTGGGAGGAGTCTTTCAGATAAACTGCTGAGAAACCTTTCAGAAGATTGAGTCACTTCACACTCGCGTCACATTTATTTGTTTAGATGTCCATGTTACGAGGAAGATTGCATAAGGTTTTCTGTCTGTTCGGGTTGAATGAAGCGGTTTCAGTCAAGCAGCCACAAAACAATGAAACTGATAAAGTCCATTTTCAAATTATCAGTTAGTTTTGATCATGATAGTCCACAGAAAAATGCAAAAGCTGTACAATCCAGCACATCCAGTTGTTGTGCTAAAGTGCAATGATAACAGTTCAAAAACTCCTTGGGAATTAAGAAAACACATCATGGTTTTTCCCACAGGATAAACGAGAAACAAGTCCCATTATAGCAAACAATTAGAACAATCGCTGGAAAACGGCTCCATTGAAGTCACATTCACAACAGTCCTGAAGAAGTCCATTAATTTGCTTAGTTTCTGGCAATCGCCTTTCTGACACAGGCTTATGAGACACTCCTCAAAACATCACACCCACATTACTCAGCCTTTCATTATCAGTCCAATCAACAGGTGCTTCCAGCCAACGCCATTGAGGATATGTGGCCATTTTTGCCTGGTGTGTTGCACTGCAGAGCAGACTCAAGGGCCTATCAGGTAAAGCCATGGTGCTTGGAGACAGTGGAACAGATGCTGTAGTAGTAGAAGTAGTAGTAGTTGTATGCAGGTACCAATAAGGGCAATGGAAGAGGCATGAGCACCTTTACAACAAAGCAATCAAGGGGGTTTTAAACATCAGCCAAAGTGAAAGAGTGCCCCCTGCTGCTTCTGTCTAGGACAGCTTCAGCAAAGGTTCACACAACATCATCTGTGACCACAAAAATGCCAAATACATAGAGCTGCTAAATTAGCTTATGTAAAAGTGAACATTATTAGTAATACCTGTAATTATAATCTGTATTGAAATACAGTAGTAAACATTTGAAGTGGATCAAAACCTTTTATCAAAGTTGTTCTAAAACCAAAACAATACTCGTTCTTGCCCAAGAACAACTTTGATGAACTTTTTTCATTCATACTTCAAATGCTGACTACTGTATATAGGAAGGAGGATGGCAGCCATTTATAAAATGTTTGCTTTTTTTTATGTGGAGGATATCTGGCGAATGGTAGAGTTGGGTCAGCCCAGCACTCCTCTGTGTTCTTACCTCCTCAATGCTCTCTGGAACCTTTTCAGGCTCCGCCATGACGGCCTCCTTCACTTCACTACTGAGAAAGACAGAAGCAAAAAGAACAGGGGGAAAAGAGGGAAGAATGTAAAAATACTTAAAACAGTAAAAGTGTTTTGGAATTTAAAGGGATGGATATTCATCATTTATTCACCCTCAACAGATGTTAGGCAGAACAACACTCAGTCCACATTCACTTTTATTGCATAGAAAAAAAAAATGCAATGAAAGTGCATGTGAATGAGATTAATATTCCTGCGTAACATCTCATCTGGTTTTCCACTGGTTGAAACAACATGGGAGTGAATAAACAATGACATGATTGTGATTTCTGGGTAAAATATCCTTTTACGTGTAAGGTGACCATACATCAATTCTTCCCAAACATGTCCTGGCCAGGATTTCTAAAGGTTTTGCCTTTATTTTCCTATAAAGGATTTGCACTTATGTTATGATTTGGTCAGTTACCCGGTAGCAAGGCCCTACTGGCGATACTCAGATGTACACAACTGCATAGATTGCACTGTTAATGTACTACTGAATGCATTGTTCTGCTAATTTATGCTGTCTAAACCATGGAAAAAATGTGTGGCACTGGCAGCTGCCAAATTATATAGAAAAGAACTTTGTAAACAGGAGAAGGCGCAATATTTTGACAAACTAAAGTTAATAAGTGGTAAAGATACGTACGAGCAGTAATAATTAATATATTAGCCTAATATTTCACCTACCTGACTGGAAATAATAAAAACAAACACAAATGTTGTCAAGATTCTTGCTCTGTAAATCCTGGTTCAGTTTGGCCAACAATAAATGACAGGGTTTTTTTTTTGCACTTTTCTCCTTGATTTATTATAACTTTTGGCTATCTATAGTACTCCAAATGTTTTTCCTGGTCCGATCGATTAGTACAACCCAAAACATAATAATTGATCATTTTCAGCAGGAATAACCAGCAAAATATGCAAGCTTTGTTCGGTTCAGTGGCATTGTTTGCATTCAGTGCTGCCAATATGGCCAACTGATGACGTATCGTGAAAACACTCCATTGACTTGATCTCCTCATACAATAAGTGTACATATACTTGCATTGCTTTGACTCTTCTCTGTTGCACCCACCTTCTCACACATCATGACTGGATGATTATGTACAATGCCTGCACATTATTGGTCAAAATTATTTTACCTTTTATTTTATTTTATCATTACCTTCAGCAAATATGAAAACAGTAGGAAAACAAAGCCAAACCCCATATATTTTAGCCAATTTAGAAATCATGACTGGGGGAACTATTAAACGGACACTTTCAAATCAACATACTACTAATCTGGTCAGCCAGATTCAGTCAACTCCAGACTGGAGGGAAAAAAACAATTTGACAATTAACAACAAACTGTGTATCCTGAAACACAGATCCCTACAATATCCACTAACCTTATCTCCAAAACAGACAGATCAATCATACAAACACCTATAACAATAACAGGCCTGCTTATACAAAAACAGCTTTAGAAAAAAACAATATCGCTGTGGTTGATCTATAACCTTGCGAAAACAGTTTCACATTGACCTCCAAGTTAAAGCTCCAGGCTACATGTCGACTGAATGCAGTGATCATCCCGCAGATTGGAGTGACATGCGTGGCGAAGCGTCACTGTTTTACACTTCGATTCCCTTTTAGATCGGCCGACGAAAAAATAGCAAAATACGAGTCGATTCTACTAAAATGCGCCCTGATACTAACATATCACTACCACATATAGAGACATATGACAACAACAGCTCCGCCGTATTGTGGGATGCGAGTACACCAGTGTAGCGCTGAGCATCATCTGTCTTTCCTCCCCGTCGAGCAGCATAATGCAGTGAGATCACGCACCTATCAGCGCCTCTCTAATGACTACAAACGGACGGGACTTCGCGATTTCATTGAACACCGCTCGCCCAAAGCTAAAGGGCCACCTTGTGCCCCGTGTTATTGGTCAAACGCGCAGTACAGCCATGTTTAGATGAGAGAAAGGGAGGTGCGCGGACCTCACTGCAGCAGGACCCCATTATCACCGGCTGAGAGGCAGCCGCACTGATTGCCTGTTCGTAATCCAAACATTCAATAACGCGCTCTCAAAAATGCCGTTTCGTGGAGGAACGAAAAAAGCTAGCGACGCTATTAACTTTTCTATGTTAGTAACGCAATAGTACGTGTATCTTCAAGCCGTGTCGTTTTAATATATCGTATTGTAAAGTCCAAGTGAAACGGTTTGATCGAACACGTAAAACAAGCTGTTCAAAATGATTCGCTTATTCATTTGATTTCAATATATTCGACTCAACTTATACAAGTTAAAAAAAGTAAAAATACATAGTGTTTGCTGTTTTCATGCCATCTTTATTCGTCCATAAATGCAGACTATTCTGAGGGCTAAAATTAAGTTTAATTTTTTTAAAGTGATGCGTTTAATATCTGAAGCGAGGAGAACAGTCAAAACCATATGCAAACAATACAAAGCAGTTTGCAACCAACAAGACATCTATAACCTCTATTCTGGCAATATACACAACTTTGACGATAGCAATTACAATTCCCATCTCATTTTGCATTACCTCAAACAGCCATTTAGATTATTTAAATGTGATGCATGTAATTGTAAAATACTTTCTCCTCAGTTTAATGTGCAAAGATATAGACTATTTTTAGCATGGACAGCATTAACACGGGCTCTTTGATGCTTTAACATTAGGATATTTTTGTTATTCAAAAAACTGACTTATTGCATATTGCTAGTACACTCTTAATCAACCTGGCCTAATTGGCAGTACAGGACACAATTAATTCCAAATAACAGGATACAAATTGTTCCTAGGTATAATAAATAGACTATAACGTGTTTTCATGACTGGGAAATTAATCGTCCATACTGGTGGCACTGAACTTGAAACAATGCCACCGAACCAAATGAAACTCATATTTCGCTGATTATTGCTGCTGAAATGGTCAATTATTGTCATGTTTTGGGCTGTACTAATCGGTCGGAGCGGGAAGAAATATTTGGAGTACTATAGACTGCCAAAAGTTGTAACAAATCAAGGAGAAGAGTGCAAAAAAACAAAAAAAGTCATTTGAGGCTGGCCAAGCTGAACCAGGATTTCCATGGCAAGAAGCTTGACTTAATTAAGAATATCTTAATACAGCTTGTATGTATCTTTACCACCTATTAACTAGTTTGTCAAAATATTGCGGCCTTTCCTCCTTACTAAGTCCTTCTCTGTATGATTTAGCAGCTTCCACATGTTTTTCCTTTGGTTTAGACAGCATAATTAGCAGAACATTGTATTCAGTAGTACATTAACCGTGCAATCCATGCTGTTGTTGACATTCGAGCGTAATCATAATTATTCATAATCACCATATTTATCTCTGCTTGGATATACATCCTTTTTAACATCCTTAGTAATGGGTTTATTCAATCCCTGATTTGTGGTGTACAAATATAATCAAAGTAAAATATAGACAGACCTGGTAGTGTCTTTGCTAGTGTCATCTTCGTCAATATCGTCCTTTCTTCCCCTTGTTACTGTCTCATCTTGTAGTTCAAGGCAGGGTTTCTAAAATGTTTTTTTTTTTAAAGTACATAAAAATATACAGCATCTTAGAGTGTCTTGATTAGACTTAGTTAGGGTGTTAGAACCAAAATAATTTTCTTTTCAAAATTTGGCTGCTTGCTAACCTTGGTTTGGATGACATCCTCATTGCCCATGTCTTTCTCCTCTTGCTCTGTGAAGACTCGTTTTTTGCGCTGGGCTGTAGGAGGCTTTTCAGCCACAGTTTGACCAACTTTTTCTGTGGCCTGAGATGAAGAATCTTTATGGACTTCTTTAGTCTGAGGAAGTTAAACAATGTATAAAAACAAAGTGTTTGCTGTTTTATTTGTCCATAAATGCAGACTATTCTGAGGGCTAAAATTAAGTTTAATTCTGCAAAAGTGATATGTTTAATGTGATACAAAGAATCTAAACTTGTTTGTTTGGGCATGTAAAAGAGAGATCCATTTTATAACAGTATGCTTTTCAAGAAAAAAAAAATTTGAATTATAAACAACTAAACAATTGGTGAAATTAAAATAAAAATCAGATTTAAACAGTTTTCTTGCATTGCATAAAAAAACAGTTACAGTAAGTCAATGAGGCAACATGCCCCAAATTGGCCCCATTGTAAGTCGATAGAATAGAAGCTGGAACATTCCTTTTATTGTTTTACCCACCATTGTAGGGCTTTAGTTTAGGATTTACTCAGTTTTAGACGTTTATGGTCTTGCAAAATGAACAAAAATTTTAAATGTTTGATGTAATTTACACATACAGGTGAGAGTGAGGTAAAACTGGCAAGGGTTAAAAGGTAAACTTAAAAACTTAATAGCTCAGGCAATCAATATTATTTAGTTTATGCTCCTGTGTGCCAGCTCTCTAATGCTCTTGTGTTCTTCTGCCACTTACTTTACCACTGAAGGAGCATATAATTACAGATGAATTCTGACACTTGATTACAATGCTCAAGAGCAATATCTCCAAAGCATTTAAGGAAAGCAAGAGCAGGCAAGCCTGATGAAAAGATGAGAAACCTTTGAAGCGCTCACCTTCCTACCACCTGAAGTGGAACGACTTTTCTCATCCTCCTCTGATGATGATGAACTGGAGGAGCGTGAGGAGGATGAAGACCCAGAATCCGAGTCGGATGAGGAGGAATCGCTGGAGGATGATGAATTTCTTTCTTTCTTCCCCACTTCTTTCTTTTCCTTTTCTCTTCCTCTTTTCTTCTCCTCTGGAGGAGGTAAAGAAGGTTTCTCTTCATCCTCCACTCTTCTGAGTGTCTTACGTTTAGTGTCCTTGCTTGCCTCACTATCCTTTGATGTCTCCATCTTCTCTTCCTCTTTTGGTGCCTGTTGTTGGGCAGACACCTCAGGGATCTTGCTCTCAGGCTCATGGGGTGCTGAAACAAGGCCTGATGATGTTTGAGGAGCATCTTCCTTTGGCTTAGATGCTAACGGAACTGAGGGGGCTTGTGGCATCGGGTTGTCTGAGAAAGTACGAGGTCTCTTCAGCACAGAAGTTGGAGAGGATTGGAGAGGAGTTGTCGCAGGAGCATCTCTGAGGAAGCGGGACTTCTTTGAAGAAGACTGAGGGGATAGTGGTGTTGCAGGTGTGGGTGATTGTTGTGGGACAGGCTCTGTAGATAGAGCATCTTTGCCAGTGCTCTGCGGTTCACCAGTCTCACTCTCATCGGGCTTCCCCGATGGACTCTCCTGAGAAGCAGGTTGGGCCGCTGGACAAGAGAGACCACCGATATCACGACCACGCTTCAACGGAGGAAGACGGCTTTCTCTTTCTTTCTCACGTTCCTCCTCTTTTTCATGCTTCAAAGCCTTTTCTTTTTCCTCCTGCACTCTTTTTTGCACCAAAAGTCTCCCCCTTTCTTCCAAGGCTCTCTGCTGCTCTTCTCTTAAAGCCCTCTCCTGCTCCTCTCTTTCTTTTTCCAAAGCTCGCTCTCGTTCCTCCTCTGCTTTCCTCTGTGCTTCTCTCTCACGCTCAAGAGCTTGTTCTTTTTGCAACCGTTCTTCTTCCAAAGCTTTCTCTTTCTCAAGTCTTTCTTGCTCTTGCCTCTCGCGTTCCAGAGCAGCTTCTCTTTCTTTTTCCAAAGCCCTCTCTTTCTCCAGCCTTTCCTGTTCTTTGGCCCTCTCCATTTCTTGTCTCTCTTTCTCCAAAGCAGCTTCTTTTTCCAGTCTTTCTCTCTCCAAAGCTTGCTCTCTTTCCTGCCTTTCTTTCTCTTGTCTCTCCAAAGCTTGCTCTCTTTCCTGCCTTTCTTTCTCTTGTCTCTCCCTTTCTAGAGCTTGTTCTTTTTCTTGCTTCTCTCGTTCCTGCCTTTCCTTCTCAAGCCGCTCCCTCTCTAGAGCTTGTTCTCGTTCTTGTCTTTCCTTCTCAAGCCGCTCTTTTTCCAAACGCTCCCTCTCTAGAGCTTCTTCTCGTTCTTGTCTTTCCTTTTCAAGCCGTTCTCGCTCCAATCTCTCCCTCTCCAGAGCTTGTTCTCGTTCTAGCCTTTCCTTCTCAAGCCGCTCTTTCTCCAACCTTTCCCTCTCTAGAGCTTCTTCTCGTTCTTGTCTTTCCTTCTCAAGCCGCTCTTTCTCTAACCTTTCCCTCTCTAGAGCTTCTTCCCGTTCTTGTCTTTCCTTCTCAAGCCGCTCTTTCTCCAACCTTTCCCTCTCTAGAGCTTCTTCTCGTTCTTGTCTTTCCTTCTCAAGCCGCTCTCTTTCCAATCTCTCCCTCTCTAGAGCTTCTTCTTGTTCTAGTCTTTCCTTCTCAAGCCGCTCTTTCTCCAATCTCTCCCTCTCTAGAGCTTCTTCTCGCTCTTGTCTTTCTTTCTCAAGTCGTTCTCTCTCAAGTCTCTCCCGCTCTAAGGCTTGTTCTCGTTCACGTCTTTCTTTCTCGAGTCTTTCTCTCTCAAGTCTCTCCCGCTCTAAGGCTTGTTCTCGTTCTTGTCTTTCTTTCTCAAGTCGTTCTCTCTCAAGTCTCTCCCGCTCTAAGGCTTGTTCTCGTTCACGTCTTTCTTTCTCGAGTCTTTCTCTCTCAAGTCTCTCCCGCTCTAAGGCTTGTTCTCGTTCTTGTCTCTCTCTCTCAAGCCTCTCCCGCTCTAAGGCTTGTTCTCGTTCTTGTCTTTCTTTCTCGAGTCTCTCTCTCTCAAGCCTGTCCCGCTCTAAGGCTTGTTCTCGTTCTTGTCTTTCTTTCTCCAGCCTCTCTCTCTCCACCCTCTCCCGCTCTAAAGCTTCTTGCCTTTCTCTCTCCAGTCTCTCCTTCTCTTGCCTCTCTCGTTCCAGAGCTTGTTCTCTCTCGAGGCGCTCTCTTTCCAAAGCCTGCTCTCGTTCAAGCCTTTCCCTCTCTTCTCTCTCCCGCTGTAATGCCTTTTCTTTCTCTTCCCTTTCTCGCTGTAAAGCCCTCTCACGTTTCAGAGCTTCTTCTCGTTCCTGTCTTTCCCGTTCCAAAACTTTTGCTCGCTCTTCTACCAATGCCTTTTCCTCTCTCTCCTTTTCTAAGGCTTTCAGCCTCTCTTGTTCTCGTTGCCTTTCCCTCTTTTTGTTTTCTTTCAGCTTCACGCCATCACTCGCTTCCACCACTGCTGACCTGACGACACTAACACCTTGGTTGGAGATCACTGAACTAGGGTATGACAAAACGGATGCTGCATTAGCTGTGTGGGTAATTGCGGACACACCTCCCTCATGGTGGCTTCTCTGTCCGTCCATTCCCTCCCTATCACGCTTTCCTGCTCCAGAGAAAGCTCCCTCAGACTCCATCTTGCGTGCCAGTAAGGTCAGTGGGCCTGGTCTGCGCTCTGAGGAGTCGCCTGCTGGTTCAGGGCTACTGCTACGACTGTCACTACTGGAACTACCAGAGCTTGAAGAGCTAGATATGCGCTGCCTAGATGGGGGCTCCCCGGGACTAGGGGGGCTCTGTTTAGGGGTGTCTGGGAGGGGAAAAGAGAGTTCAGGAGGAGGGGATGGGGGAGGAGTTGGCTGTCTAAGCTGTTGTGATAGTAAAGGTATGTGTTGGGGGGGCGGCTGCTGCTGTTGCTGCGAGCCACCAGATCTTTCCCTCACCGGTTGGCTTCTTGAAGGCTGTGCTCGACGACTCCGTTGAGCTTTGGCGTTCCACTCCTCCTCCTCATCATCATTGTCATCCCCACCTTCACTGTCATCATCACTGTCAGCAGCTACATGGCTTGAAGTTGGTCCTCTTTCACCAACAACCCTCACCGATAAAGAGGCTATTGCGCCAGCCTGTGCAGGTGCGGAGGGGGACGGCTGCCCAGGTGTTTCTTTTTCTCTCAGCTCATCACTCTCATTTCCAAATCCCCCAGCTACTGCTGTACCTCCTTTGTGTTGATCAACTAAGGAGGGAGCAACATCCTGGTGGAAAAATATGTGTTGGACACGGAAGGTAAGTTCAAGCCCCGATAGGTCTTTTTAGTAAACAGGAGAACGCAAAAAATATCCAAATAAATAACATTTAGCCCTACCTTGCATAACTAAACATAAAAAACACATTTTGTAGGAATTCTTGGTCCAGCCCAGAACATACACTGTAGAAGCAGAGGATTGATAATATTTCTAACCTGGTTAGTGACAGCACAAACATTGTCATTGGCCTCTGTGTGGTCTTCATGGTCTGTTCCTTAAAAAAAAGAAAAGGCATCTAAATAAACCAAGACAACAGACATATTTACAGACTTTAAGGAGAAATGTTAAAATGTATGTTAGTACTTTTAACAATATATATATATATAGATAGATAGATAGTTAAAAGTATGTGCATATATATATATATATATATATATGTATATATTTATGCACGAACAAACATTTATCATGAGTACTACATGTATAATAAGTACAAAGAGAACCATTTTTAAACAAATGTGCTTACAACTAAAACAACTGGTACAATTATATAATTCCCCATCTTTTCAAAAAGAAATGTTTAACTCAAATTAACTTTTTTTTAATAAATATACAAGTCAATTTAGGCAGGTTTCTATTTTACCACTTGATGCTCACATCAGAAAAGCAATGCTTTTGTTAGTACACTGATTTTAATGGTCTCTGAAAAACAAAGTACTGCAATTCACCAGTATAGAGTAAAATTATAGGAGATATATCACAGACAAAGTATAATCATTATCATCTAACAAACACTCAATGCTCAAAAATCCTTTGTATAATAACTATTTACTGTAACTGTAAGAAAAATCAACAGAAGGTTGGGCTGGCTAATCAAAAAATCCACATCCCTATGTAATACCAAAAGATTACACATATGGTAAACTAACATATGTTGAAAGTACTTGCAAATTATTAGTGTTTCCATATTTCACCTCCACCACTATTTAGACAAGGATGAAGCATTTTTGCTGGTTAACAACATTACACACATCCAGCTTCAAAAAAGTAAAGAAAAACCACTCACGCTGGTACGAGTTTATTTGCAGATACTCACCATCAGTTTCAGCTGCCTCTCGTGCTTCTCTCTCCAAGCGCTGCCTGAGAAGCTCTTGCTGTTTGGCCAGGTACTGTTTAATGAAGCTGTTCTGACTCATTTCCTCCCCAATCTAAATAAACACACATGTAATCCAAAATAGCACGGTTGTTTTAGAGCAGTTAAGCCATCCACAAACGAACAAACAGTAACACGCTTATTCCTACTGTAAAACATGGCTGTTCGGCTCACCCGGGAGTTAGGTTGCAGGCCAATGTGATGAGTGGAGGTTTTCTGAAGGTTCTCCAACATGAGAGCCTGTTGCACATGTGGAATGACAGAAACACATACTTCATTATCTACACTGCAAACCGCAAAGGTAAATAAAACACCAGGAATGGGACAATAGACCGCATTGATTATATTACTTTATTTAACAGATAAACATAAGCGGTTATGATTAATTAACATTTAATGATGGATGAGAGTTAACGATCTAAGAATGAATGAGTATAAATATATATGCACTTATTCATTGATTATTTATCATAACAGAAACATGCATATGGATTTACTCCTGATTATTTCATTATATGTGACCCTGGACCACAGGTATATTTGTAGCAATAGCTAAAAAAAATATTGTATGGGTCAAAATTATCAATTTTTCTTTTATGCCAAAAATCATTGAGATATTAAGTAAAGATCACGTTCCATTAAGATTTTCTGCTGTAAATGTATCAAAACTTTTTGATAAGTAATACTCATTGCTAAGAACTTCAGTTGGACAACTTTAAAGGCGATTTTCCCAATATTTTGATTTTTTTGCACCCTCAGATACCAGATTTTCAAATAGTTGTATCTCAGCCAAATACTGTCCTATCCTAACAAATCATACATCAATGGAAAGCTTAATTACTCAGCTTTCACTTGTATAAATCTGTGCAGAGTCACATATATGAAACAAGCAAGTGCACGAAATAAGAACCTAATCAAGACGGAGATAGAGATTTGTTTACATCCGTTCAGGAACAGTAACTTCTGATCAAACTTGAAAGCAGCTGCGGCGCTCGGCACATCAATCAATCAAATCCTCCCACCGACGCAAAGCAACTGCGATGCGACTTCAGTGTTTATTTCAGCAAAAGCACATGACAATCAAGGGATAAGAGGTGTTTAATCTTTGAAAAACCTAATATTTTGGGTACTTTTTCGTAAGCGCGTCCCCGTTTCATAACCCCCACCCCCTAACACCTTATGCACTAACAAAGCGCGAGCCCGCCGACAACTTAAAAAAACCTCACAGTTCACATCCATCCAGAGACTTGTAAACACAACCGCATCGCCCCGAACCCTCTGCGACGTCTATGCCCTCCCAAAACTCACATGCTTGCAAAATAAACGACGCTTTTGCACGGCACATACATACAAACAAACAGGCAACAGCGGGGTTACATGATGACACATTACAAACTGGATGAGCACCCCAGCTAGTGCGCGCTAGCAGCTAGCGAGAGACCACCGACGCTCGGCCTCCGAATCACGGTCTCCGGACTCTGCGGAGCCGCGAAAACTGCAACTCCCACTCACCCCTTTAAGCCTCTTGACGAGAGCATTCTTCTGTCCGCTTTTTGGAAGCCCTCTCTCTTCCAATGCCGCCTTTAAATCCGCTACCCGGAGCGAATGGAGCGGCCTCCCGTCTAGCGTAACGTCTTCGAGGTCCGCCATCTTGATTCCCTTCGCTCGTTCTGTAGCTCGCGCGGACCGCAACGCCTTCGTCACCGACGTCAGCGCGCCACGAGCGCTTCCGGAAGAGGCGGAGTGGCGGCACAGAGAGAGGACATCAAAGTTGTTTTATGTTTTACAAAGTAACAGGCAGTAAACATGTATTCATGGGCTTAAACCACATTTTGACTTAATTGAATTGCGTCTTGTAATTTTCCGTTTCAACATAAAACCATTGCAAAGGAAAACAAAGATGCTATTACTAAAGCCATTCAAGCTGTTTATGCTGAGAACGCGACGCAAGCTAAGCGTTTCCGTATTAAACCCCCCGTATATTCTGGATATAGCAATTGTATATAATATGCATAATCAATAAGATGGACACTACCAGTCAAAAGTTTTTTTTATGTTTTTTTTAATATATATATATATATATATATATATATATATATATATATAGCCTATATAAAAGTCTCTTCTGCTCACTAAGCCTGCATTTATTTGATCTAAAGCACAGCAAAAGCAGTACAATTTTGAAATATTTTTACTATTTAAAATAACTGTTTTAAAATAACACATTTTAAAATGTAATTTATTCCCGTGATTTCAAAGTTGAATTTTTAGCATCATTATCGAGTAACATGATCCTTTATTACGATGATTTAGATGTCTTTAAATCATCGTATAAAATTCTGATCTTCTTTGGTTCTTTATATTCATCAAAGAATCCTGAAAAAAATTACTAAACTGTTTTAAATAATAATAATAATAATAATTATTATTATTATTATTATTATTTCTGATTTTTTATTCTGATTATTTTTGATTGATTCATCGCAGAATTAAATTACATTTTTAAATATTAAAATAGAAAGCAGTTATTTTAAATATTTCACAATAATTTGAATTTGAATCTAATAAATGCAGGCTTGGTGAGCAGAAGAGAATTCTATAAAAATACATGAAGAATCTGTTCAAAATCTTTTGACTGGTGCTAAAATTAGTCCTCTAATATGATTTCGTACATTAACCTCGTTAAATATTTTGGCTTTCTATGAATGAAAACGCTTATAATGCGCAACTTTGTGCATCAATGTAATATAATATAATCCTGAATTTGGTCCCTCGTAGTCTAAATATGTAAATTCACGTTTTTGATGTCCCACGTCGCAGATAAGTGTGGAACATTACTTTTTTTTAAATAAAAAGAATAAGTACAATATCGAATTTTGAGATTTTGCGTACAAGGCAAAGTACGAATCAGTTTAAGTAGTCGGCTGTTTCGAACCTTTTGTTTTTTAGAGAATCAGTTAGTAAAATCAGCTTTAAATCACTTCAGTTCGCAATTACAATCTATGCTCGTAAAGTATTTTTATTTAAAAACATTTATGCTATTGTCTGATAAAGCAACCTTTCGTCCTTTTAGTAACATCCTCTGTATGAATCTTGTTCAAAATGACTTGTTCAAAAGAGTCGGCTCTCGTCGAGTCGTTGACTCAACAACTGCCCTTTCTGATTCAGTTCAGTTCATGAATCGTTCAGTCAGACTCAGAGCAACACGTTAAGGTCAGGTTTGTGAACGACGTGAAAAGATCCGATCAAAAAGATTCATTCACGAATAGAATATCGCTAATATGCAAAGCCCCCCCTGTGTCAGAGCCGATGCAATCGGTGGACGCAGTGCGTGGCTCCGTTCGAGCTTCACGGCTCAGTCGAGATTATTTTTCATCTGTTAACCGACGTTGAAAGTAACAGCATGCTGTTTTCGACGATAGGTGACAAGACCAACTAAGAAAAGGGTAACGTTTTATTTAAATGACATTTGATTTAAGTAATAGTAACAAAAGAGGTTAAGATTACTCGTTTGTTTTGATCAGCTAGCATTCTGACGTTAGCAAGCATAGTTGTCCTAACACGGAAGTAAATATAGCGTAACCTACAGAATAAATGCACATGGTACGATGCAAAACAAAACTGTTTTATGAGGCTTTTGAACCGAGTTTATAGTGTATGTGAAAATGCACGAACGTGGCTTATTCAGTGTTTCAGTTTGTGTATTTTAAGTTATAAAAAAAATGCTCCACAACATTAGGACAACATATTTCTTTTAAAGCTACAGATTTGTTTGGAACCATCAATGAAAATCCTGCTAAAATCCTTTTTTTTCTGTCTTTATTAGAAATGGCTTGGTTCCACCAGGCTTTACAAGGCTCGGGCCAGCCAGATGGATCCATGATGCCCCCTACAGTGGAAGATCTGTCCCATACACAGGTCTCCAAGCACACCATTACTCAGTTAGGGATGTCTGATGGACAAGGTTGGTCACCCCTTCCACCAGTTTCCATCACAAACTTTCCGCCTGCTTCAGGAGGCATCGTTCCCCAACGTCTGGAAGCACTGTCCTGCGCTTCCCTCTACATGGGCTCCAGAGAAGACTCTGTGCCGCTGTCTTTCGTGACACTTCAGGAGCAACGATGTGTAATAAGTTGGTTTATAGGTTGGAACGCTGTCCAGAAGCAACGCTTTATGGAAGATCTCATTTCAAAGGCTGTGCCTGGAAAGGTGTCCAGTTTATTAGACCAACTCAACACACTGCAGGTGGTTCATTTTGTTAATTTATGTGAAACTCTATCTTCTTTTCTTTGTTGTGTGATTCGTAAAGAAATAGTTCACCCAAAAATGAAAATTAGCTTACAAGTTACTCAGCCTCAGAACCTCCAGATGTAAACAAGTTTGTTTCTTCATCAGAACAGATTTAGTTCAGATATAATAATAAATCGCTTGCTCACCAGTGGATACTCTGCAGTGAATGGGTGCCGTCAGAATGAGAGTTCAGACAACCAATGAAAACATCACAATAATTTACAGTACAGTAACTCTAGTGCATAAGTTAATGTCTTGTAAAGTGAAAAACTGTGTATTTTTAAGAAACAGTTTAAACCGTCACTTTTACAAAAATACTAGTTTGTAATCCATAAAAAGACTTCCTAAAGTGTAAAAGACCATCTCCTATTGTCCTCTCACATCAAAATCCACCAACATGTTTGTTTAGAACCGTTCTGGACTATTTTCACTTGTTTTGTTGTTCACTTGATTTGTGCATTTCTCTCCTGATTCAGATGAGAGACAACTTTTTCTCTTTTTCACTTTCACTCATATTTTAGCGTCTTAAAATACTGAATTTATTACAAACATGCTTTTCACTTCACAAGACGTTAACTGATGGACTCGATTGTGTCAGTTACTTGTGGATAATTGAGATCAGCTTTTATCAGCTGTTTATTTATGTATGTACAGTTGAGGTCAAAAGAATCTGTGAAATGTTAATTATTTGACCAAAATAAGAGGGATCATACAAAATGCATGTTATTTTTTTTTAGTACTGACCTGAACAAGATTTTTCACATATAGTCCACAAGAGAAAATAATAGTTGAATTTCTAAAAAATGACCCTGTTCAGTAGTTTACATTCACTTCCTTCTTAATACTGTGTTGTTACCTGAATGATACACAACTGTTTTTTTGTTTAGTGATAGGTGTTCATTAGCATTATTGGGTATTTATTTTATTTTCTGAGAAACATGCAAGTATCTATCTGTAGTTTCTGAAGGGCAATACTAAATAAAAAATACGATATTTAAAAAAAAGGGAAAAACGTACACATCTTCTTTCTGTTCAAAAGTTTACACCCCTGGCTCTTAATGCATCGTTGTTGCTTCTGGAGCTTCAGTGAGCATTTGAACCTTCTGTAATAGTTGCATATGAGTCCCTCAGTTGTCCTCAGTGTGAAAAGATGGATCTCAAAATCATACAGTCATTGTTGGAAAGGGTTCAAATACACATAAATGCTGCAAAACCACAGAATTTGTGGGACCTGAAGGATTTTTCTGAAGAACAGTGGGCACTTTAACTGTTCAGGACAAACAAGGGACTCATGAACAAATCACTAAACAAAAAACACAGCTGTGGATCATTCAAACAACATTCTAACAACACAGTATTAAGAATCAAGTGTTTTTAACAAAACTTTTTAACAGGGCCATTTTTATAAATTCAACTATTATTTTTTCATTTGGACTACATGTAAACGTTTTTTATGTGGAATATCTTTTTCAGGTCAGTGCTAAATAAAAAAAATAATTTCCCTGTTATTTTTGGTAAAATAATTTATATTTTGCAGATTCTGCAAGGTGTATATAATGTTTGACCTCAACCGTATCTGACATAATCAGATAATGCTAAACACATCTGTATGATAACATGGATATCTTCTTTGTCTCTATATTTCAGGTCAATGATCGCCCACCCAACATTTATGAATGCCAGTTAAGACTCTGGACTCAGTGGTTTGATTCATGGAGCGAAGAGGAAAGAAATGCCTTTTTGAGCAGCTTAGAAGAAAAGGATCCAACCTTTGTTGCTTACTTCTATAGCCGGGTTGCTGGAACAGCAGGCAGAGATTGAGTGTCTTCGTATAGAGTTTGTTTTTTTCAAAATAAAACTGAAATCAAGTCTCCTATGGACTGTTCTACTGTTAAAGTGTTTGAACTGCTTGATATGCACGTGAGTGTAGTTTTCAAGCACTGTGTTGACCCTTCAAATTTTGTTTGAAATTCAGAAAATCCTGTTATAAAGTTGTTTTTTTCTGAAAGTTTTTCTAAAATAAAAAAAATTGTTTTCGCTAGTCATGTTTCCTCTCCATTTTCTGCTACAAGATTCACAGACATACTTTCTTTATTTTAAAGGGACAGTTCACCCCCAAAAAAGGAAAATTCTGTCATTGTTAACTAACCCTCATGTCATTCCAATGCTGTATGTTTTTGCTTCTTCTGCAGCAGAAAAAAATATTTCGAAGAATGCTGATAAGCAAACAGTTCTGGTTAAAAAAAATGCTGGGACATTCTTTTACACTACCAAGTTCTTGGACAAGATTTTTAATGTTTTTAAATAAGTCTCCTCTGCTCACCAAGCCTGCATTTATTTAATTCAAAGTACAGCAAAAACATTAAAATTTTGAAATATTTTTACTATTTAAAATAACTGTTTTCTATTTGAATATATTTTATATATTTATTAAGCTGAATTTTTAGCAGCATTACTCCAGTCACATGATCATTCAGAAATCATTCTAATATTCTGATTTGCTGCTCAAAAACATTATAACATTGAAAACAGCTGAGCAGAATTTATTTCAGGTTTTTTTTTTTTTGTTCAGAATAACAGCATTTATCTGAAATAGAAATACATTAACATTATAAATGTCTTTATCAATTTTGATTAATTTAAAGCACCCTTGCTAAATAAAAGTATTAATTTCTATCATTTCTTTCCCCAAAAAACTCTAAGCTTTTAAATGGTATGCTGTGTTACAAAAGTGTTTGTATTTCCGATAAAATCAGCATATTAAATGATTTTTGAAGGATCATGTGACACTGAAGAATAAAGTATTGATGCTAAAAATTAAGCTCTGATCACAGGAATAAATTACATTTTAAAACATATTCAAATGGAAATTAAAATAGTAAAAATATTTCCCAATATTACTAATTTGCTGTATTTTGGATCAAATAAATGCAGGCTTGGTGAGCAGAAGAGACTTCTTTAAAAAACATTACAAATCTTACTGTTCTAAAACTTTTGACTGGTAATGTATGTTCCAAGTAAGAAAGTACGTCAGTATAAAAGTGGGTAAATGAGGACAGACTTTCAGTTTCTGCATGAATAATCATTTTAAAATGTTAAAAAGACACCAAAATATAAGGTATTTTTTGATGTTTTTCAAATATAGGTGATTTATTCAAATGAACGGTTCATTCGTTCCATTCAAGCATGCAGTTGAGAGTAGTAACAAGCCAAAATATCAAAGCAGAAAGCATTTTTGTTGGATACAAAAACAGACTCCTAATACATGGAGATCACTGCTTGAGCCAATCGGTATTCTGAGGTTGCTTTAAGATCAAGGGAGGATCATTTAAATTAGCATCACTGCAGGTTTCAACATACGGATAGATTATTCCCTGTAGCTCATTGCCAGTGAAGCTAAAGATTTCACGCCTCTTTTCCACATTATAAAAAGCAACCTTATTGTTTATAAAGTCCAACTGGACCCCGATTACAGAAGGCGCATCAGTGTTTAGTTGAACCTGCTTGTCATCAATGGCAAAAAGTTTTGAACCTCTATTCATCAGAATAACCCAATAGCCAGCTGTAGGGCCATATTTTAAAATACCTTTTCTCTGAGCGGAGGCCCTGGCTGCACCCACAACATAACAATTCCTTCCAGTTACCCTTATTTCCCAGTAATGCTTTCCGGACTCATATCCAACTTTTCCCAGAGCGGCAATAGCTGTGTCGTAGCGCTCAGGAATGTCAGGTACAGACTGAGGGAGTAAAGAGGTACGCGCCTCTTTCTCATCCTGTGACAAGACGAGTCTGCGGTGGGCAGTTTTTGCCGCGAACGTCGGCCATTCTGACGTGGGCACACAGACAGATATTTTTTAGTTTGATTGCATTTTTACAGACTGTAGCTAATTGTTTTGTTTTGTTTAATTCTGTATAACCCGACTTACCGATCTTTGGGGGTTGCTTTTTTTCATTTATAACTTCTAGATAAAGAGTTGCAAAAGAAATACGTTGGTAATTGTGAAAATAAAACTAGTGATACATTTTGCTAAGAAAAATGAAATATCTCACTCTCAAGTTCATCCACTTTCTGTTGGGTCTCATTCAGTTTTTGTTGAAGTTTCTCTTTCTCATTGACCACATCTAGAAACATTGTGAAGATATTAAAACCTTCTACTGACACGTGCAAAATTAATTACACTCTTCACTAATATTGCACCCCACTCACCTTTTAATTTATCTTTCTCCTCTTTAAGCTCATTCTTTGTATCAGCATTTTCCTTTTGGAGTTTATCAACCTCTTTCTCCTTCTCCTGGAGTTTCTGGTCCTTCTTAGCAAGTTCTTGTTGTTTGGCTTCCAGTGTCCTTTCTAAATCTGATGACAGGCATGGAAAGATACTTGTTAGGCTACAAATTTTATAAAATATAAAGCTGCAGAACATATTTAAATCTTCTGACTTGATGAAGTGTAGATTTTTTTTTGTTTTGTCATACCAGAAATGTCTTTCTGTAATTTATTTTTCTCCTCTGTAACTTTTTGTACGTCATTTTCCAGTTTCTTCTGCTTGTCAACTAAAACAAAGAGCAAGGTATAATTAAATGACTATACGCATATGTGATTATATAATATGTCAACAAACCACGCTTGGGCTAATTTGTTTTTACAAAAGTTCTATCTGATTTTTAATGAACAATTCTGTTAGTCATTATGCAATGATTTTATTCTCACCCAAAGCTTGATTTTTATTATTCATCTCTTTTAATTCAGCTTCAGTTTTAGCAAGTTGCTGGTCCTTTGTTTTGAGCTCTTTCTCTAGATCTGGATCAAATGCAAAAAAGTTCATATTAAGTAACATGCATCAATTGTGTATTTTGTAGATAAATCTGAATTTAAGCTCACCTCTGTTTTTGTTCTTTACTTTTTCAAGCTCATCTTTCACAGCGTCCTGTTGCCTATTCAATATAGCAATGGTTTCATCCTTCTCTTTTAGGAACTCGTCCTTTTCAGCGAGTGCGTTTTCCTGTTTTTGCGATTTGTCTTTTAAATCTGATCACAAAAATGCAGTTAGTCAAAACAAGAAAATGATCAAACTGATTGCTAGTTCAAATCTGAGTTTAAAGATAGAACGTCATCATGGCACTACTGTTAGTTCTCACATGCTGATCTTCAAAACCAACATGTCTAATCACTCCAGCAAGTCTAATAGTATTGGAAAAGTAAACTTGATATTTAATCAAACATATCTTCGGTGTTTTGACAGTGTGTTCATACCAGCAATTTCTTTGTTTGCTTTCTGCAGTGCATTTTTCTTCTCCTCTGTGAGTTTCTTTATGTCATCATTCAGATTGTTCAGCTGTTTGACTGAAAAGAAAGACACAAAACTGAAATTTTTGGAATGACAAGTTATGTGACAATACAATATGGATCACAAAACCTTAAGTAGCATGTGTATATTTGTAGCAATAGTCACAAAAACATTGTATGGGTCAAAATTATAGATTTTTCTTTAATGTCAAGAGTAAAGATCATGTTTAATGAAGATATTTTGTACATTTCCTACCCTAAATATATCATAACTTGATTTTAGTTTAGTAATATTCATTGCTAAGAATTTAAACAGGACAACTTTAAAGGTGATTTTCTCAGAGCTTTGATTTTTTTGCAACTTGAGATTCTTGATTTTCAAATCACGGCGAAATATTGTCATATCCTAGCAAAGCATACATCAACGAAAAGATTATTAATTTAGCTTTAATCTTAATTTCAAATTTAAATGAACCTTATGACTGGTTTTGGGGTCCAGGGTCACATATGGAATCTGACACAAATGTGGGGTTGATTAATTTTGCAATGTTGTGGTCTTTATTCATAATTTGATTTTCTTACTCAAAGCGGCATTTTCAGCATTTGTCTTTTGTAGTTGATCTTCACTTTTAGCAAGCTGCTGGTCCTTTGTTTTAATTTGTTTCTCTAGCGCTGTGAAAAAAAGGCATGATAAAATTTAATAACACGTTTAACGTGCCTCTTAGCATCTTGTTTAATAAATAAATAAATAAAAAGGTATCCATTTCCTCTGAAACTTACATGCAATCTTATCATCTGATTCTTTTTGCAGGTTTTTCATTTTTTGTTTGCTATCCTCAAGCTCCTTTTCTAGTTTTTGTATCCTGTCCTCTATTCATGAAAAAAAGAGTAACAACACATTGTGTTAAAATGCACAGTACACAGCATTTGGTAGGAAATATGCACAGTTGCCCATTCCTTTGGTGAAGTTATTAAAGGGATGGTTCACCCAAAAATGAAAATCTTGTCATTAATTACTCCCCCTCATGTTGTTCCAAATCTCTTTAAAACACAAATTAAGAGATTTCTGACCCTCAATAGACAGCATGGTCTTTCTGGGTTTTGAATGTGGTAGTTCCCTTGTCTATTGAGGGTCAGAAAGCTCTCGAATTTCTGCAAAAATATCTTAATTTGTGTTTCAAAGAAGAACAAAGGTTTTGGAATGACATGAGGGTGAGTAATTAATGACAGAATTTTCATTTTTGGCTGAACTATCCCTTTAAAGGGACATTTTGTCATTACCCTCAAGTTGTATGAATTTCTTTCTTCTGCTGAATACAAAAGAAGATGTTTTGAAGAATGAACATAACTAAACAGTTTCTGGTTCCCACTGACTTCCATGGTATTTTTCCCCTATACTATGGAAATCAGTTGGAACAACTTGAGGGGAGAAAATGATGACAAAATTGCAATTTTTGTGTGTACTTTCCCTTTAAGGGAGGGTTAAAATCACTTACAAAAAATATTCTTTGGTGCCTTTTCACATTTACTTACTCAGCTTATCGGACTCCACACAGTTAGCCCGCAACAGCAAAATCTCTTTTTCTTTGTTGTCTATTTGATCCTTGAGACCTGACCGACAACAAAAATATCTGTTTAGTAGTCTTTGTTTCCACTTTTACTCAAACGATAGCGATGCATTTAAGATTGACTTACCATTGATTTCCTTTGCATATTTCTCTTTAATTTTTTCTTGTGCTTCTTTAAGTTTGAACATTGATTCCTTTATAGACATTATTTTCAAGGCTGTTTAAATGTATAAGAAAAACATTTACATTAACACATTTGGCAGACACTTTTAACAACTTTGAAAAGATGACTTTTTCCATGTTTAAGGAATTGGGTCCCCGGTGCATGTTTTGTTTTGATGTGAAAAAAACGAGCATCTCAGATTTTACGCTGCTGCCACACAGATGTAATATAAAGATGTGATTTCTTAGGTGTTTACCTTTAGACACATAACTGACCATTTTTGTAACTCCTGTGTATTTTTTACTTAAACTTGTGTGTATTTGACAACTTAAGTGCAATAAGACATGAAAGAGAACTTGGTTTAGGATTCACATGCCATGGTACAGCCGCTTTCTGTGTGCATGCTTTGGATTTATGTGCTTGTGCTCAGAAAATCCTATATCAGAGTTTTCAACTGATATGGTTTAAAACACATTAGCACAATAGACATGATAATCAAAACCAAACAGAATTTTTTTTTAGCAGAGAATCCAAGGTACGATCTGTAAAGGCACGGCCCTATTCTGAAAAAGGGGGCAGGGAGTAGTGATGGGTCGTTCTTGAATGATTCGTTCATTTGAACGAATCTTTAATGTGACTCAGGATGAGCGAGTGATCTCGGGGAGTGATTCGTTCAGTCGCGCATGCGCAACATTTTATAGGTTCTGTACTGGAATTAGTTCACCTGTGAACAACTCAAACCCAAAGACTCAAGAGATGAACTAATTAATTCTCTTTCCCAGATAAACAATGAATTAGACCCAGGTATTGGCAATGAATTAATATTTTCTTTTTCTTATAGCATTATAGTTTTGTCTTGTTTGGAGTGTGATCAACGTTTGTGTAAGCGGTACATGTGTTAGGGAAGTAACACATAGCATTTTAATTATATTTTGATAAAATAAACTAAATCACTCTAAAAATATTTGTTCATTTTGCTGAACGAGACTCAAAGGTCGAGTCAGTAAAATGATCCGAACTTCCTATCTGCTTCTACTCAAAATGGCCATTTTCAGAATGATACAATAAATGATCTGTGGGGTATTTTGAGCTGAAACAGAGACACATTCTGGGGACACCTGAGACTTATTTTGCATATTTATTGTAAAAAGAGCCATAATAGGTCTACATTAAAATTTCAATCAAACCCATGATCCTGGTGTTGCTAGCAAAGTGCTCTACTGGTTAAACTCACCAAGTCCAAGCCCTGCATCTCCAGAGTTTTGCAACTCAACCAGCAAACCATTTAGTTTAGCTTCCTTTTCTAAATGATAAGAAGAACATCACTAATTGTAAGATAATGGATTAAATTTTTAAGAGAAGAAATAAAAATAATTACAAGAGTACATAAATGGATTTGTTTAAACTTACCGGGAATCTGTGCTGAATTCTCTTCAGTTGGATTTTCTTGCAGCTTCCCTATATTACTTAGTAACTCAAGTACATCCAGAGCTGTAATAAAGCATTGTGTAAGTGTGCAATAGTCTCTCTTCAGATTAAGAAGTCCCCCAAAACCGCTAAAATGGGGTTGGACTCACTTTTGGCTGCTATGGATCCCTGAGCTTGCAACTTCTTCTTTGCCTCTTCCAATTCTCTTTTCTTTTGTTCCAGTTCTGCCTTCAGTTCTAAGAAGCAAATGACCATATATTGCTCAAAATGTACAAAAGCATGTTTTTAAATGGTAATATCTCACAATAAGTGTTTTTACTGTGTTTTTGGTAAGCGTAAGTGACTTTAAAAACACGTGTATTTCTAAAAGTACTGCAGTTTCTGTGATATCAGAATAATTAATTACCTGGGAATCCTTGTGCAATTTGCTCATCCAGGTACTGAATTTCATCAATTAGATTTTTAATGATAAAAGCTGAAAACAACAACATTGGATAGAGAGAATTATGTGTACGACTGTAGTAGATATAGACTTAAGGTTAAACAGAAGATGGTGTTTTTTCAGTTTTATTATGTATTCGTGGCATTAATTATAACAGTTTAGCTGTGTCATTAATTTAATCACAAACCAGTTTTATTGTAAACTTTTACTCACCCTTCTTAAGAACATCATTGTTCAGCTTAGAAATTGTATTGTTATATTCAGTCTGCATTTCTGTAACACAGCCACAAAGTATCCTGTTTACACAACTGTCCATATCATGTTTATAAAATGTCTTTTTACACCAGGTAGAAAAACAAGGTACCGTTATATTTTTTCTGGAGTTCAGGGCATTCAGCAGCATTCTTACAATTTACTTTAAGCTCTGGAAAGATACAGAATAGGGAAGATGAAGAACTGTTCTTTAAAGTTTAAACAATGCCCTATAATGCTGAAGACTGCAGTAACATTTTGTTTTACCATTATACTCAGCACGAATTTTGGCATTTTCATTCTCCTTCACTGTTACGCTCCTTTCAAGATCTAAAAAGAACAGCAGAAAGTTGTTTTTGAATGAACGGAGAGCTCCAAAGTTGACGCGCTTTACTGTTAAACGAGTGGAAGAGATTGTAACTGATTGATTAAATGAAACTCACCAGCTATTCTGGCATTCAATTGTGATTCTTTTTCTTGCACTTGTTGTTTTAAGGTTCTCACTTCGTCTAAGAGATTGTTGATCTTTGTAACTAAGGTTAAAAGAACATCAGGTTACATTACACAGCAATGATCTGACTGGACATTGGCAGACGAATCAAATCCTGATCATTTATAGCAAGCAAACTTCATTTTCTGCTTTGGTGAATTGGGTGAATCTCTTCAGCAACTTACCTTGTTGTGACAGCATGGCATTCTTCTCTTTTAGTGAATTATTTGCACCATTTAATGCATCATTACTCTGTTTTAGTTTTTCTTGAAGATCTGTGAAAGAGAAAACAATTCCGTTTAATTAATTTGTTTTAATAAAAACAATTATCATCTTGAAAACAACTTCATGGATCAATGCCATACCTTTAATAATCTGCTTTGCATTCTTTTCAGCTGTGTCTTTTTCGATTTGCAACGCCAAAATGTCTTTCTTCAAATCAGCAATCTCTTTCTCTGTAAATCAAGCATTTTAATAACAGCTTTAATGGCCATTTTCATTATTGTTTGAGCTCTGAAAAGGAAAGTTTTTACTTACGTAGCTGACCAATGTTACCAGTCGCAGCAGCCAGCTCTTGGTTTTTTTCATTCAGCAAACGGTTTTTGTCATCCAGTTGCTTTTGGATCTCTGTCAGAAGTCAGTGTAAATATAGCAATGATCCAACCAGAGTTACAATCTCTCCAATTATGACAATTTACGCATTTATAGGTGTAAAAAGAATTTTAAAAAACTGTTAAAGCTCTTGTAAGGTACTAAAAGGTTTCAATGCCAACCATCTTTCTTGATCTCAGCACGTGCAGTCACAGTTTTCAGCATTTCCCTTATCCAGGTTACATCAGACTGGAGAGCAATGATTTTTAGCACTGAAACAAAAAAAAAGTAATACTGATTTTTCTGCCAAAAAAATCTGAACAAATTGTGAGTTTATAGTACATATGCAAACTGATTTACTCATAAGGCAGCTGAAAGTGTAATTATTCATCTATAGGTATGATTGCGAACATAACTGGAAATAACATCAGCCTTAATTCCAAACAAGGCCCATAACTCTCCACTTACTTGGTTTTGAAGCCATTTGATCATCTAATTCGTTAATCAACTTCAGGAGATTCTTCTGCAGATCTGAAACCAAAACAGAATGTATATTATAACCTTAAAGGGGACATTGTTTAGGTATAATCGGGTGCATCTACCAACCCAGAAAATGTGAAAAATATTTTTCCACCACGGCTCCACCATTTTGTTTTCGCAAGTTACAACGCTGTACTAGTTCTAACTCCATGGCAAAAGTTTTAGAAAAGAATGCTGACTTTTCTGTTGTTGGCTGCACAGATGAGCACAGAACACTATTTAGAGTCCCAGCTTCAGAGGAGACAAGAGAGCAGTGGATTTATTGATTTATTTACTGTATATTACACTGCTGCCACACAGATCTAATATAAACACGTGATTTCTTTCCTAGCTGTTTGCCTTCACAGACGTAAGCGACTGTTTTTGTAACTCATGGGTGTTTTTAACATAAACTTGTGTGTATTTGACAGTGTTAATGCAATAAGACATGAAAGAGAACTTAGTTTAGTACTCACATGCTGTGTGACAGCCGCTTTGTGTGCATGCTTCGAATGTGTGCTCTTACAAAACCGTATATCAGAAGTTTAAACTAATATGGATTAAAAAGCATGATTTCAGCACGATAGACATAATAATCAAAACTAAAGAGATCATTTTTTCTGTAAAGGAACAGTCCTATTCTGGAAAACAGTGTATTTATGCTTCCACTCAAAATAGGCATTTTCAAAATGATATAATAAATTATCTTATCTGTGGGGTATTTTAAGCTAAAACATCTTGTAAAACGGGACCCCTTTAAAGGGATGGTTCGGAAGTAGAATTGACTTCATTGCTATGCACTCCGAAGCCCATCTAAATACCCCATCCAAAGTTTTTTTTACCTTAGTCGAACATTTATGGAAATATTAGAGTTTTTCGAATTGCTTGTTACAGGAGTGAATGGTACATGTGATGTATCTCGTAAATTGCACCACTAAACGTGCAAGTAATCTTACCAAACTTGTACAGTAGTGTAAATAGGTTATGTACAGGGAAGTGACGTCGACGTGTCGCCATTTGTAGTTTTTGAGACTAGTAGGGATCGGCTAAAACGTGTTTTTAAAACACTCATGGTGGACTTACAAATGTTCTGATGCAGCGTTTTGTGAGTACATAACCTATTTACACTACTGTACAAGTTTGGTAAGATTACTTGCACGTTTAGTGGTGCAATTTACGAGATACATCACATGTACCATTCACTCCTATAACAAGCTATTCGAAAAACTCTAATATCTCCATAAATGTTTGACTAAGGTAAAAAAAACTTCGGATGGGGTATTTACATGGGCTTCGGAGTGCATAGCAATGAAGTCAATTCTACTCCGAACCATCCCTTTAAGGTCAATTTAAACTGCACCAACAGATGCATCGCCAACAGCTGACCGAGTACAGTATGCCACATCTCAGTCATTCCAAGACCCAACAAATGCTGATTCAACATGTTAAATCGACAAAACTACTGCATGTGTACTGCGTTATATACTCACTGCTGATTTTATTGATGTTGTCTGGATCTTCAGTCTGTAGCTTCCAGATTTCCTCCATCTGCGCTATCACTTTAAGAACTGACCAGCAGAGACAGAAACATGCATGCTTAGGTGTAAGTCAAAAGAATTTATAGCAGATAAGAATGCAAAAAGAACCAGTCACACTTTTTTCAGCGTTAGCGTCAGTTTTTTGAAGTTCCCCTTTTTTCAACTCCAGTTCTTTGAGTTTTTCATTCCGTATTCGCTTCAAATCTATTATAAATATACAAAAAGTAAATAATTATTATATTTATGCATAAAAAAGGCAGTACAGTACAATATGCATTAGAAATGGTTATCCTAAGTACCTTTTAAAAGCCGATTGCTTTTCTAAAAAGTACAAAAAAGAGACGTACCGTCATTTGATTGGGATGCTGTAATTTGTTTTGTTAGTTGGTCTATTTCAAAGCCTAGCAAAATAATCTGGAGAGCTGTGAAAGGGAAATATTGCCATGTATATTAAATTTAGTGCAACTAATGCATGTAAAAAAATATTTTGTCTCTAAAATTTTACTTAACTCACCTGCCTTTGAGGTTTTATCTGATACTTTATTTATTTGTTTGTCTAGTTCAGCTTCCGCATCTGGAAAATACAATACATAAATAATGGTAATTAAACAACACAACTCAAATATAACATTTAATAATTCCATTTAAATTTCTCATGTTGCTTTCACATGAACAAAGCTTTTATATGGCCACTTGCTGGGAGGCAAGAAGAGTAAAATGTCTTACTTATGTACAGTTCCATCAGGTCTTTGCATTGTTCTGTCTGGACGAACAGCTTTTTGTGTAAACCTGGGTGTAGAAGATATGATAGATGAATTAACGATAAATGTTTTATTCAGGATGAAATACAAGGCTAACATTAACTGCTATAACACACTGTATACAATGAATATTGTGAATACTATGACTAACTGATTAATACTATGATTAATTGTGTGCTATTGTACAGAAAAGTGTTTTTTCATCAGTATGGATTAAGCATCCATGTTACTTCCATGTTCTTCCATATCGATCTTACTTTTGTTGGCAGCATCCAGATATAATACCCTTTCCTGTTCCTTTTCAAGCTCTTTCTGGAGATCTGAGAAGGAATAATCCAAAATGACATGAACATCACAATTATATTAAGGCTGCTTATGAAAGCCTGGCTAAAAAAAAGATTTTTAAATAATAATAACCATTCAGATCTCACCATTTATCTTAAATTCATCTGCTTTCATTTGTCCCTTTGAAGTAATTAGTGCCTCCATAAATTCAAACTGGAGTTTGAGAATTTTAGAAACTAAAAGTAGCAAAAATATTTTATTTAAAAACAGTGACACTAGAAACTCAAGTGACTCAAGTATGTTAAACTGAAAGAACTTACTTAACTTATCTTTTCCATTCAATTTGCCAATTTTGTCCATTATTTCTGTTCTTTTCCCATCAGATGCATTTGTCTGTTCTACAAGATACAAAATATCAACAGGATGAAGTAGTGATTCCCATTTCTAAATCTAAAATACTAAATGATTCCTAAATAATTACTAATCCGATTCCAGTACCGTCAAGCAGAACAAGTGTTTGTTTAAGAGCTGATAATTCAGCATTCAGATCTAATATTTCTTTCTCCAGTGCTGCTATGAGCATATCTGTGAACACAAAACAGAAAATTAAAAAAGCTATGCTACAGTAATTAAGAACCTCTTATTTGTCACATAACATGCTAAGAATTTATTGTGGAGCAACAAAAAAGCCAACTGGAAAACAAACCATACCAATTTTTTGTAAGTTCTCTCTCTTCTCTTCTCGTTCCTCTTTCAGATCTGATAGGAGGCCATTTTTGAACTCCAGTTTGCTTACGATTACTATTCAAAATGAGATAAAACAGTTGTAAACTGCAACTTCACAACTTCCTAGCCTGATAAGGATTGTGTAAACATCAATACTGAACACTCACCATCCATCTGCGCTTGCGTCTTAAATTTACCAGAGATGCGTGCCATTAGTTCCATTGCTTCAATTTGCAATTTAACAATCTGCAACACTACAAAAAATCCTTTATTTAATCACTGCTAAAAGTATTTCTAAACCAATTTGAAAGGCTCCACTGCTCTTATTCTCATTAAACTCACCCTGTATTGCAACATCGTCTTGTTCCCCTTGTTGTTTGAGCTTGTCTTCCAGGTATTTCTTTAATTCTGTAGATTACAAATCAGCATGTGCAAAAGTCACTATAAACTTTCAGTCAGTTTTAGGTTTTATTACTTATCTTGTATAGTCACTGATAATGATACTATTGGACTTTGGATGATATCAATCAAAAGCAACCTGTTTTGGTCATACACACCATTAAGAGGTGCCGATGTTGCCTTATCGCTTTTCAGCATCCCTGTGCTTATCTTTGAAACTAGATGAAGAAATGAACAAACAATTACTTAAATTTCCTTTGGTTAAGAATTGAGCAAGCACTCAAAATGCAGTGTCAGTGTGGTATTGCTTCATGCACAGGGGTGTATCTCTACCTGCCCGCTCGAAAATTTCAACACTTCCTGAGAATTCTGTCTTCAACTCTGCTAAGTCTCTCTCTGCTTCCTTCCGATGCTTGTCCAGTCCTTTTAATTTTTATATAAAAGTTGTGTGAATATACATGGAATATTGATTGTATTCAAGTTAGTATTAAAAGTAATGTTGTTGCAACACACTTTCAATCTTTGTGGCATTTCTCTCAGTGTTTTTTATCGCATCTAGCTCCTGAAGGTCGATGACTTTCTGGAGAATGTTTAAGACTGAATGGGTGGAACACAAGGGTATACAGTGTCAACCATTGTCATTTTGCTAAACATTAATAAAAAAATGATACATTTAAATTTTCCCAAGAATTCTATCATTATTCTGTTCACCAAAATCATTATTTTCCACATACCATCCTTGGCTGGACTCTGGGTGTTGCTGACTTGTTTGAAAAGCCCATCCAGCTGCCTTTTAAGATCTGCAAACATGCCCACCAATATAAACATTTATAGTGGTTAATATACAGTTGAAGTCAAAAGTTTACATACACCTTGCAGAAACTGCAAAATGTTAATTATTTTACCAAAATAAAAGGGATTATACAAAATGCATGTTTTTTTTTTGGTATTTAGTACTGACTTGAGTTAGATTTTTCACATAAAAGATGTTTCAACACAGTCCACAAGAGAAAATAATAGTTGAATTTATAAAAATGACCCTGTTCAAAAAATTACATACGTTTGATTCTTAATACTTAATACTATTCTTAATTGTTTGTCCTGAACAGTTAAACTGCCCGCTATTCTTCAAAAAATTCCTCCAGGTCCCAGAAATTCTTTGGTTTTTCAGCATTTTTTTGTATTTGAACCCTTTCTAACAATGACTGTATGATTTTGAGATCGATCTATTTACACTGAGGACAACTGAGGGACTCATATGCAACTATTACAGAAGGGGTGAAAACTTTTGAAATTTGAAGATCAGGGTAAATTTTACGTATTTTGTCTTCTGAGAAACATGTAAGTATCTTCAGTAGCGTCTGAAGGGCAGTATTAAAAGAAAAAAAAAGATATTTCGGCAAAATAAGTAAAAATTATACATCAGCTTTCTGTTTAAAATATGTAAACGTCTTTTATGTGAAATATCTTCATGTCAGTACTAAATAAAAAATTACACGCATTTTATATGATCCCTCTTATTTAGGTAAAATAATAAAATTGTTTTAAAAACATTTAGCAGATTCTGCAATGTAAACTTTTGACTTCAACTGTACATACTTTCAGATTTGTGTAGAATGAAGATGGGTGGACTCACCATCAATATTGTCCTTCGCTACTTTATAAGAATCCCTACATTTAATCTTCATGTCATTAAGGTTTTTCCGGACGTCTGAAGAAGTAAAGATAATCTGATTTTAGTGTCTGGCATTTTTATTAAATAAATACATTCATAACACTAACATTTTTCTAGTCACGTTGTACAATGTTTTATAAAGATGTAAACCCCAAGCTATGGTTGAACTGGTTGAAGCTGAACATTTTCATGTCACAATCTAATCTCAATTGGTTTAATATCTGAATGAAATGGTTCTAAATAAAATATAATGAAGAAAAATATAGTTCACATACCTGAACAGTCCTTAGTAGATTACAAAAAAGATAATAAAAAGTATTTCAAAACAACATTACGTAGATTGAAAAGTGCATGCATGCATGTGAAATGAAAATGCAATGTTAAAACCACAAAAACCACACACCTCTATGGCTCTTCTTTCTCTTGTGGAATCCCAGAAAGCCTAAAATGTGCGAAAACGTTCACTTTAGAAACAGTTCACGCTGAGGTTTTGCACTGTGAAAAACATTACAGTACAAATATAGAAATATTTTTGATAATAATATATTTAGCATCATGTATCAAAGCTGCAGTTTTTTTTTTACTACAAAAGTTATACTTCTCAGATACATTGCCATTCAAAAGTATTGATATTGATATTTTTGTTTAGCAAGGATGCATTGATAAATTTATCAAAAGTGACAGTAAAGATATTTATAACATCACATTTTTATTTCAAATGAATACTGTTCATTATATTTAGTCAAAGAGAAAAAATGTATCACCGTTTCCACACAAAAAATACTGATAATAATAAGAAATGTTTTTTTCTAAAGGATCGTGTGACACTGAAAACTGGAGTAATGGCTGCTGTAAATTCAGTGCTGTCATCATAGGAATAAATTACATTTTATAATGCATTCAAATTATTATTTTATATATTATTTTAAATTGTAATAATATTTTACAATATTACTTGTACTGTATTTTTAATCAAATAAATGGCGCCTTGGTGAGACTAAAAGACTTTTCAAATACATTTAAAAAGTCTTTTTAAACAGTAACGTTTTTAAATCAACAAGTCGTATCTGACAAAAGCATGTCGGAAACCTACCAAAATCGGAGCGTGTTTTTCATCACTCCTAGCTGAGGCTGCATCCACAGGACCTAAATCACAATCAAAATGTGTCATACAATCAATCCTTCTCTTGTCAGAAAGGAGACAGACAGAACAATCAAAGCAATGCTGCTCTTACCACATTCAGTCTGTGTCAGCAGGCAAATTGACACAAGGAAAGAGCAAATCAGGAGATTCTCTATCCACCCCATTACTGTGTGTGAAAGTAATCTTACAGTAACACTGGAGCTCATGAACTTGTGTGCTTTATATATGAAAAGCACACCAGCCTGTTATTGCCCAACTCTTACTTTTACATCTCATGCCGGAAGAACACACTGATGTACTTACTAAGCTAATGTAGTTCTAATCCTTATATGATCTAAAACAGGACTTGACAAGAAGAACTACCCAGTGTCAGAGTGTTTTAGACCAACTGACACAAATGTTTTTTTGTCGTTTGTAATTTGTAATCTGCTCTGACACTACATCTTACATGTGTTGATCACGTACATGCATTTTTATTCTGCTGTTTTACATATGTAACCAAGACAAAGTCATTTAGTTGCTATAATGCTGCACTGTCTAGCAGGCATTGTGTAACAGTAAAGCTGTTTTATTTCTTGCTACTGTTGCTTCTTAAAAACTATTAAATTAAAATAAGAAGACCTCCAGAATATGCATAAACCACAAAGTTCAGGCATCAAAAACGTGTTAATTTTCAGTATACTAGCTATTTGTATTTGAACAAATTGTATCTCATTGTGGTAATACTGACAGTAATCTTCATTGCAAAAAATAATTCACATTGCGAAAAAGGCACACCCAGCCCTGAGTTTGTTGATAACAGGGTGGTTTTGTAAATGCCAATGACATGGTCACTTTTATGTGTAATGCAAATTCATCAACAGTTGACCAAAAATGTCCAAAAATGGAAGAAAATGCAAAACCTGCCTATAGAACCTGTAGAACTACTGTGAAATTTATGCCATTTTAAAATCAAACATGACTCAAATTGTTAGATTTATATAAAATATTTTAGTTTATATTAAAAAATTCCATTCGCAATTTGGGGTTTCAATAAAACAAATAATAATACAAATATTCTGATCATGCAAGTCACCAATGTTTTGAGTATCAGCTAGTAATGAAGATGTATTCAAAGGCTTTCTTTGCTTTAAAACTATACATTTTATGTTTAAGGTTTGGCTATGAAAAGCTATTAATAAATAGCTGCTTCCAAGCTCAAAATCTGATTGTTTGGTGTAACAACAATATATGTGACCCTGGACCACAAAACCAGTCTTAAGTCGCTGGGGTATATTTGTAGCAATAGCCAAAAATACATTGCATGGGTCAAAATTATTGATTTTTCTTTTATGTCAAAAATCATTAGGATATTAAGTAAAGATCATGTTCCATGAAGATTTTTTGTAAAATTCCTACTGTAAACCTATCAAAATGTAATTTTTGATTAGTAATATGCATTGTTAAGAACTTAATTTGGACAACTTTAAAGGTGATTTTCTCAGTATTTTGATTTTTTTGCACCCTTAGATTCCAGATTTTCCAATAGATGTATCTCGGCCAAATATTGTCCTATCCTAACAAACCATATATCAATAGAAAGCTTATTTATTGAGCTTTCATATGATGTATATATCTCAGTTTTGTAAAATTTTACCTTATGACTGGTTTTGTGGTCCAGGGTCACATATATGACAATGAGGCCTCTGCCAGTCCATTCGCTATGATGATGCTTGTCACTGAATAGAGCAATTAACATTTGTAAACATAGTTTACTGCTTACTTTTTATTACTGGATTCAGAGCAAAGATTATCTGGATTGATGAATGGAAAAGTACACAATATGTCATTTTTGATTATTTGGTGCCTAAGCGTCCAATAATCATAAACCCAAGCTCTGCTAAGTAAATGTATAGCAACTAATCCATTTTAGTGTGACTAAATAAAGTGATTACCACTATATGGAGAGTGATGTTGCTGAAGGGCCATTTTGTCATTTTAATGCAGTGAAATGACCATTGTCTTCAGATACATTGCGCTGTTGAGGAGACCTGGGTTTTTGTTGTATTCACATCCTGGTATACTCTGAAAATGCACCTGAATATGCCTACTTCTCTACTACACAGCATGCGATAAGCAGTAGTATGTCTGAACATAGTATTTGAAAAACAGTAGGCAAAAAGTACCCAGATGACAATTTTAATGGTCACAAAGCAAGTTCTTCATCAAAAGTAGTACATACTCTGGCAATGGCTGATTTCAGATGCATCTCCTCTCTCTTTGTCTCTCAATAAATCTGGAAAAAGTACCTGAAAAGAAAAAGACCAATGAGAAATGCCTACATGTGGGATCCTGGACTACAAAAACAGGTCATTTAAAAAAAAAAAAATTGAGATGTATACATCAGCTGAAAGCTGAATAAATAAGCTTCCCATTAATGTATAGTTTGTTGGGATATGTCAATATTTGTTATGAAATTTAAAAATTAAAAAAATTAGAAAATTGCATTTAAAGTTGTTCAAATTAAGTTCTTAGCAATGCATATTACTAATCAAAAAGTTTTTATATATTTACGGTAGGAAATGTACAAAACATCTTCATGGACAGTGTTGGGAGTAACGCATTACAAAAGTAATACGTTACAGTAGTTTATTACTTTTTGCTGTAACGCAGTAATATAACGCATTACTAATACAATTTGGGTAATAATATTACTCGTTACAATCTCAGTAACGCAAGTTACATCAACATATTTTAACTCAAAATTAATTTGTGAATTAAAAAAAGTCCACAAGTAAAATATTTTGTCTTCCTGTTGCTGGAATTCGATGGTTGAGATGACTGCAGAGACGAATTCTACATTTATGAGATGGACGCACTCCCGTTATGGAGAAACAGCACGAGTAACTCCTAGAAACATCTAGACTGGTGCCACGTAACACTAAAGATGAGAGCTGCGGAGTCGGAGAAGAGAAAAAATGACGGACGAGTGCATAAGCAACAAAAATTAAGCTAAAAATGACTAAATCTGTTTTTATTAAATCATAGTCCGCATATAAAATGGATGAATACGCGAAATATATCTGATTTTCAAAACGAAAAGACTGAGTGACATATGCTGCTGAGTTTGGTTCACTTTTGTGTGGAGTGGCGCTCTACGAAAGTTCACGGAAAGGAAACCGAGATGACAGAAATAAAAGTAAACACACTGCAGTTTTAAATGATCTGCATGACCAAAAATGACGGAGTTATTCCGCTATTCGATTGCCCCGGCGCCTCACGCACACACAGCGTTGCAAAAGTTGCAGTCTGTTAATTATAAGAATAAAATACAGTCACTGGTAAAATGAAATAGTGCGTACTGCATAGTATCCGTGCCGTCAGCCTGCGCTCGAGCCAAACACATATTTGCTCATGTGAGGAGGATGTTTTATAAGCGCGTTAAGTACAAATCCTGGTTTACATAATAGTTTAGCATTCAAATACATCACGAATATGGACACATTTAATTGGATTGATGCAGAATGAGAGAGGTAGGCTGCACGAGAACAACACCGTTTGTTTTTAGTTTCGCTTTTACCCTCATTCGTTTTGGCTTGTTTAGCAAATTGTATTCTTCATTCTTGTTTTGTTCTGAAAACCATTTAAAATAGCCTATAGGCTATTCATTGTGTTTAATGATTGTACATTATAACACTTTGCTTTATTTATCGGTGTTATTTCTGTATTAATGAGTTTTGTGCTTATCCATGTTTAACCTAAACTACAACGTAACATTAATAGACATACCGGTAGGCCTACCTAAATATGTTTTTATAATTTTATGCTAGCTATCCTAAACTTCATGTATAATGAGCAGCTCTAAACTTTTTTTTGGCATTTTATAATCTGTGGATAATTTGATGAAAGTAACTCAACAGTAACTTAAAAGTAGTGTAACGCATTACAATTTAGAGACAGTAATATTGTAATGTAACTAATTACTATTAAAAGACAGTAACTAGTAATATATAATGTATTACGTTTTGGAAGTAACTTGCACAACACTGTTCATGGAACATGATATTTACTTAATATCCTAATGTTTTTGGCATTCAAGAAAAATCGATAATTTTGACCCATACAATATATTTTTGGCTATTGCTACTAATATACCAGTGCCACTTGACTGGTTTTGTGGTCCAGGGTCACATATAGGGAAATTTGTAATCAAATTGTCTATGGTTTTTGTTTGATAAAACCAGTGCAGACCCTTAAACCCATTAAACAGCTATAGTTGGCAAAACAGAGGAAAAGTTAACCTTACCTTGCTGGAAACCACTCTGTGTGCTTATAAACTAAAGTTGAACAAGTGTAAACGGGTTTGGGTGGGTGATTTCAGGTTTAAATAAGCTTATAAAAGCACATTTACAAAACCCTTTAACTTTATATTAGACGTATTACGGGAATGGGAGGATCGGCATAAACAAGACTGTCTTATCTGCGCGACATAGCAGTTCATGTTACCAAACTTTGCCTTTTGTTTCCTGATTTCAAGTCTAGGCAAGATTTCCTAACAGACATTTACATTTCAACGGAGGTTTAACAGCAGCGTTTATCAGGTAGCCAATGTGTTGCATTTACATAAATAGCCTACAACATGTAGCATAAATGAAGGTTGCAAGTAGGTTTTTTATTAAATATATTTCAGTCTATAGAATGTCTTCTATCTATCACATTCAACATATACTAAAGTGTCGAGGTCGAAGATTTCAAACGAGTAAGACAAGGTAATCAAGTATACGATTCCATCTGCATGACACTTTAGTAAATAATTGTGATGCATCACCGTTGCATAACTTTAATTTCGGGCCAATAAAACGTCATTAGATTCGTTTCTACCCACCTATTTGTTTGCATAATTACGTTACCTCCCAAAACTGTCCCACATCATCAGGCATCCGCCTCCGAACACAAGACAACATGACAGCGTTTGTTATTTGTTTGTTTGTTTGCTCTCAGCCTTAAGTAATTTATTATGTAGGGAAAAAAACAGTTCTTTTAATAATGAAAACTATCCAAACCAGGGCTGTCGCTAGCATTGAGAAAAGTGGTAATGATTCTAGGGGCCCACAGCTACAACTTGCACTGGGGCCAGGCATACATTGTGTTTGTGTGTGTTTGTCAGATGGCACTATCAGGATGGATCTGTTTGGTGACTGGTGCTTCCAGAGGAATTGGAAGAGGTATTGCCCTTCAGTTATCTGAGGCTGGTGCTACTGTGTACATCACTGGTCGACAGGAGAAAACTCTGAAGCAGACAGCAGCTGAGGTGTGGAAACTGGCTCATGATTACACCAATAATAACCATCAACTTGGAGAAGGTGATACTGGTTTAATGCTTCCTTTATTTTCATGATGACAGGTGACAGAGAGAGGAGGCCGGTGTCTCCCAGTGGTCTGTGACTCTTCTAAAGATGATGAAATCAAGGAGCTGTTTGAACGTGTCCAGCGTGAGCAAAATGGCAGACTTGACTTACTGGTGAACAATGCCTATGCTGGTGTACAGGTTAGTCACAGCTAACTATGGCACAGTTATTGCCATTTTAAAATCAAGCATGACTCAAAATGGTAGATTCATATAAAATATTTTAGTTTACATTCACAATTTGGGGTTGCAATAATAAAAAAAAAAAAATACAAATATTCTGATCACGCAAGTCACCAATGTTTTGAGTATCAGCTAGTGATGAAGGTGTATTCAAAGGCTTTCTCTGCTTTAAAACTATACATTTTTGTTTGAGGTTTGGCTATGAAAAGCTAATAATAAATAGCTGCTTCTAAGCTCAAAAACTGATTATTTGGTGTAACAACAATATGTATTATTATGTATGGCCTCTGCCAGTCCATTCACTATGATGATGCTTGTCACTGAATAGAGCAATTAACATCTGTAAACATAGTTTTTTGCTTACTTTTTATTACTGGATTTAGAGCAAAGATTATCTGGATTGATGAACGGCAAAGTACACAATATGTTATTGTGGCCAAGATTATTTGGTGCCCAAGCGTCCAATAATTATAAACCTAAGCTCTGCTGGGTAAATGTAGTGACTAATCAATTTTATTGTGACTAAATAAAGTGATTTTGTCAGTTTTATTCTGTGAAATGACCATTGTCATCAAATATATTGCATGGCTGAGGAGACCTGGATATACAGATTTTCAGAATAACTTTTGAATGTTCCATAAAATAACTGTTTTACTATAGTTGTGTTTATGTCTCTGTGTTAGGCTATTATGGAAAACATGAAAAAGAAGTTCTGGGAGGTGGATCCAGATATTTGGGATACCATCAACAACACTGGACTCAGGTACAGTTAATATGTGGAAGTGACATCAAATAGCATTTTTAAATATTATGCAGAGATGTAAAAATGCATATCAGTTATTTTTAATTTCCTTTGGCCTTCCAGAGCCATATGAAAAATCATGGTCACTGTTTTCACAGAGGTCACTATTTCTGCTCAGTGTATGCTGCACGGATGATGGTGGCTCAGGGCAAGGGTTTGATTGTGTTCATATCATCCATGGGCGGTCTTCGCTATGTCTTTAATGTATCCTATGGGGTCGGCAAAGCTGCAGTGAGTCCATGCGCACAGCATTAACGATTCTGTATATAAAGTCATTTTCAGTAAATCATATTTGAAAAATGCCACCTCCATTTTTAATTTGTTTATAGACTATTCTTTCATTATTCTCCATTGTTGGATCTATGCTTCTACTTTCTTTAGTGTGACAGAATGGCAGCGGACATGGCAATAGAGCTAAAGAAGAGAGGTGTGGTTTCTGTAAGCCTCTGGCCAGGAGCAGTTCAGACTGAGTTAATTAATCAGTATATGTCTGGTGGTGAGGGTCTTCCAGATTTTGGACCAAAAGTAAGCCTTTTTTTTTTTTTTGTCCCTGCTCTTAATTATCATTGCTTTTTAAATTCATGGAGAACTGGTGTGATTGATATAACAAACATATATTAAATATTTGTCTTTCTTAGTTCAAGGAAATGTTCAGTAAGGGAGAGACGACAGAGTTCAGTGGACGATGCATAGTTGAGCTGGCCAAAGGTTGGTTTTTTTAAAAGACTGAATGAGAAAAATGAAAATTCTGTCATTTACTCGCCCTGAAGTTGTTCCAAATCTGTGTGTTTTTCATTCTGGTGAACACAAAAGAAGATATATTGAAGAACGTTCATAGTCAAACAGTTGCTGGTAACCATTGACTTCCGTAATACGGGGAAAAAAATACTATGGAAGTCAATGGCTACCAGCAATATGTGAGTAAATAATGATAAATCATTCATTTCAAGGGAGACTATCCATTTAAAGTTAACATGGTTATGAATTATTCAGAATTTTTTGAAGGCTGACATGTTACTTTCTGCTTCTTGGTGACAAACAGATAAAAGTCTGACGTCAATGACTGGGCAAGTGTTGATGACCTGTGACCTCGCTCGGCGCTATGGACTCAAGGATGTTGATGGTACAGTGGCAAATGTTTATGCAGATGTGATGGTGCTTCAGTTATAATCAAAGATGTAGATGTTATAATACACAGGGTTTTTATGTGCTCCTTGTCATTTCAGGTCGCAGTTTAGTGGACTACACCTCTCTGAAGTTTATCATTTCCCAGATACCTTATTTGTCCTGGCTGTCCGTATTCACTCCTTCATTCATCAGAGTGCCTCGATTCATGCTGGGTCTTGGCAGTGGCAAATTCTAACATGTCTCACTGCAGACACTGTGGCTGTTTTTGATAATCCTGTCATTTTTGGAAAAAGTAACTAAAGTTCTAAAGTTATTGTAATGTCTGTTTTTACAAAGAAGTAAAGTGTGAATTAAAACGCCAGTAGCAGAGTCTACACTTACTGGACATTTCATTAGCAGATCATTGTTGTCATAACTGATAGAAAACAGTTATTTTAAATTGTAATAATATCTGTTACTGTTTTTACATTTTTTTTAAATCCAGGTTACTTCTTTAAATAAAAATCGTACCAACCCCAAACCTTTGAACAATAGTTTGAGTGTGTATTCATTCAAATATATACTAAAATCATATCTAAAATTATATTATGATACTATAAGTAGTCATACCTAAAAAAAAGCATGTCTGTCGGTGCGTCTTTTTCATCACTTCTAGCTGAGGCTGCATCCATAGGACCTAAATCACAATCAAAATAACATTTTATACAATAATTTCTTCTCTTGACAGACAGAACAACCAAAGCAGTGCTGCTTTAACTACATTCACTGACACAAGAGAGAACAAATCAAGAGAACAAATCAGATTCTGTATCCACCCCACTACTGTGTGTGAAAGTACACTAGCCCATTATTGCCTAACTCTTAGTCTTTCTGGGTTATTTCACATCTCATCCAGGAAGAACACAATGGCAGACTCCTTATATGATCCAAGACTTGACAAGAAGAACGACCCAGAGCCAGAGAGTTTTGGGGTTTTTACTATTTATATCAGAGAAAATTGGACATAATTTTCGTAATACTGACATTGCAAAAGAGGAAAATATGTGTATAGGGCACACCCAGCCCTGAGCGTGTTGATAACTTGGTAGTTTTAAGTGTGGCAAATGTCAATGACATGGTCACTTTTATTTGCAATGCAAATTCTTCAACAGTTAACCAAAAACATGTTTCCAAAAATGGAAGAAAATGCAAAACCTGCCTGTAACACTGAAATCTGACATATTTTATCATTTTGAGATTAAATACAATTTTAGTTTCATATCATATGTTTCATATGTTAATTTATATTAAAATGTTTAATATTTTGGTATTATTAGTGCTGCAATCCAAAAAATTATGCAAGTCACTAATGTATCAGCTAGTGATGTAGATATAAAGGCATTCTTGGCTTTAAAAATAAATGTTGTGTTTAAGGTTTGGCTATAACAAGCTATTAATGAATAGATTTGTCTAAGCTCATAAACTGATTATTTGGTGTAAACTATAACAAGAAGATATATGACAGTGAGGCCTCTGCCAGTTTATTCGTTTAAATGATGATGCTTGTCACTGAACAGACCAATGAATGTTTCTCTGGACACGGTTTACTGCTTCGTTTTTATTACTGAAATGAAACCTCTATCTTTTTTATTAAGGCTTTATCTGTGTGAGGGAAACACTGCATTGATTATTATCTACTGTGCACCTTAAAAACAGCAAGAAGGGCTTACTGGGAGACTATGTGACAAGCTATTAAAAATGTAAATGCCAGTGGTCTTATGAATGGTGGCAAGTTTTGGACTTGGGTTTTTAATTCTCTAATAATGGCAACATTAAGCAGTGTTGACAGAGAGGCCTCAAAAGTAGAATTAGCACAAAGGTTATCTGGGTTGATGAATGGCAAAGTACACAATATGTCATTGCGGCCAAGGTCCTTTGGTGCCCAAGTGCCCTTAAATCATAATCCCAGGCTCTGCTGAGTAAATCAATCCAGTGATTACCACTATTTAGGGAGTGATGCTGTTGTAGGGCCATTTTAATATAATAAATGTCCATTGTCATTAAATATTTTGCACAGCTGAGGAGACCTGGGTTTTTGCTTTGTTCACATCCTGATACTTACTTTATCTGAATATGTCCATTTCTTTACTACACAGTATGTAAAAAGCAGTGTATGTAGTACTTGAAAAATAGTAGTCACTTTTATTGTTCATGAAGTAAGTTCTTCATTAAAAGTAGTACCTACTCTGGCAGTATGTGATTTCAGACACAGCGCCGCTCTCTTTGCCTCTCAATAAAAATAGAAAAAGTACCTGAAAGGAAAAAGACCAATGAGAAAAGCCTACAGATAGGGAAAAATGTTACATAAGAGAATCAAATTTATGGCTATGGTTACTGCTTGAATAGCTTGCATATTAAACAGCAGATTCTCACTCATGTCAACAATTTAATCCATTAAACAGCAACATAGTTGCAGAACAAGGTAATAGTTTTCCTGGTCTATGTGATTCCATGTGTTTTAAAAGCATTGTTTACTTTTGCAAAACGCATTGGCTTTATATTAGACGTATTACGGGAGTGGGAGGATGACCATAAACATGACTGTCTTATCTGCACGTTATGCACCAGTTTATTTCAACACACTTTGTCTGCTGTTAGAGATTTCAAGGCAAGAGTTCCTGACAGACAATTACCATTCATCGGAGATTTAACCAGCGTTGAACAGGTACGTGGTAAATTAAGGTCGCTAGTAGGTTTTTCATTATAATATCATACGGCAATATTACCTTCTATCCATTACATTAAACAACTACGAAACAACTCGAGTGTGTCACACGAGAGGCACAAGTTATTCAGATGTACGTTTCTATCCGCACGACGCTGAGGTAAATAATTGTAATGATATATAAAACTTACTCGGGGCCAATTAAACGTAGTTGTGAAGAAGGTTGCAATGGATAAATGTGACCACAGGGTGACAGGCTTTTATTTCTCACCGTTTCCTTGTTACTGACTAGGGACTCATTAGCTCAGAGCGAATCGGTTCTGTAGGAACGGTTCGTTTTAAAGAACCGATTACAAAGCGATTCAGTGGTTCTTTACGCCAATACGTAATTACGTCATCGCGCGTCTCTGACGTCCTGACTTGGTACATTATAACTATAAATTAAAAACAATAAAACAATCTAACTAAAAACCATATTAACATACTCCATTTGAGAGAGTTGACTTTAAAACTGTTTATACTGGTTGTGTGAACCAATTCAATGATCTGAGTCTAATTAAACAGACGTCTCAAACTTTATTCCTGGAGGACCGCAGCTCTTCAGAGTTTAGCTTCAACCAGGTCCAACACTCACACCTGCTTGGAAGTTTCTAGTAATTCTGAAGACCTTGATTAGCTGGATCAAGTTTGTTTGATTAGGGTTGGAGCTAAACTGTGTAGAGCTGTGGCCCTCCAGGAAGGAGTTTGAGACCAGTGGTCTAATATGTGTGTGTTTGTCAGATGGCACTATCAGGATGGATCTGTGTGGTGACTGGTGCTTCCAGAGGAATTGGAAGAGGTATTGCCCTTCAGTTATCTGAGGCTGGTGCTACTGTGTACATCACTGGTCGACAGGAGAAAACTCTGAAGCAGACAGCAGCTGAGGTGTGGAAACTGGCTCATGATTACACCAATAATAACCCTTAACTCAGAGACGGTGATGTTGGTTTAATGCTTCCTTTATTTTCTTGATGACAGGTGACAGAGAGAGGAGGCCGGTGTCTCCCAGTGGTCTGTGACTCATCTAAAGAGGATGAAATCAAGGAGCTGTTTGAACGTGTCCAGCGTGAGCAAAATGGCAGACTTGACTTACTGGTGAACAATGCCTATGCTGGTGTACAGGTCAGTCACTGTTAGATTTTATACATTTTCATTATTTTCAAATGTAAATATTTTATAAAACAACTGTTTTACTATTGTTGTGCTTATGTCTGTGTGTTAGGCTATTTTTGACAACATGAACAAGAAGTTCTGGGAGGTGGATCCAGATATTTGGGACACCATCAACAACACTGGACTCAGGTACAGTACCAATTAAAGTAAATATTATACATACAAACATATGTATAAATACATATGTTTGTTAATAAAATGGAATACTTTTTGTTGCATCCAAGAAACAGGCTATTTCGGGGTTGTTTTATGCTCACCAAAGGATGCATTTAATTGATAAAAATACAGTAAAACGGTAATACTGTGAACTGTTTTAATATATTTAAAATGTATATATAGATTTTTGATCAAACTTTTGAATGGTATTTTATGACAAGTTCAGTACCTAACACTTCAAACTTACTTATTTGAGCACATTTGACCTTGTAAAACAATAAATTGAATTAAATGAGAATCATTATGTGAATTTTTGCAATTATGAAATTGAATAATCTCTGATTAAAGGCTGGATAATTAAAAATATTTGAGCCTTTTTCGAGCCAATTTATAAATCATGGTCACTGTTTTCACAGAGGTCACTATTTCTGCTCAGTGTATGCTGCACGGATGATGGTGGCTCAGGGCAAGGGTTTGATTGTGTTCATATCATCCATGGGTGGTCTTCGCTATCTCTTTAATGTATCCTATGGGGTCGGCAAAGCCGCAGTGAGTCTGTACACACAGAATTACTGATTCTATATTTCAGGTCATTCTCAAAGCATTTATGTTCAACCTTTCTTTAGTGTGACAGAATGGCAGCGGACATGGCAGTAGAGCTGAAGAAGAAAGGTGTGGTTTCTGTAAGCCTCTGGCCAGGAGCAGTTCAGACTGAGTTAATTAATCAGTTTATGTCTCAGGGTGAGGCTCCTCCAGGTTTAGATCCAAAAGTATGCCTTTTTATTTGTCCTAGCCTCTCATCATTGCTTTTAAAGTTCATGGAGAACAATAAAACATATCTTCCTAAACATTTACAATCTTGTCTTTTTCAGTACAAGGAAGTCTTCAATAATGGTGAGACGACAGAGCTTAGTGGACGATGCATAGTTGAGCTGGCCAAAGGTTGGATTTTTTTTTAAAAGACTGAATCAGTAGTTAACAGGGTTTGTAATTGGTGAGAAATTAATTGTTTGGAGGCTCTCGTTGACATGTTACTTTCTGCTTCTTGGTGACAAACAGATAAAAGTCTGATGTCAATGACTGGGCAAGTGTTGATGACCTGTGACCTCGCTCGCCGCTATGGACTCAAGGATGTTGATGGTACGGTGGCAAATGTTTATGCAGGAGTAATAGTGTTGATCATCTAAGATAGATGTACAGTAGGTGTTACAAAATGAAATCCTACACAGGGTTTTTATGTGCTCCTTGTCGTTTCAGGTCGCAGTGTAGTGGACTACACATCTCTCAAGTTTGTCGTTTCCCAGGTACCTTACGTGTCCTGGATGTCTGTCTTCACTCCTTCATTCATCAGAGTGCCTCGTTCCATGCTGGGTCTTGGCAGTGGCAAATTCTAACGTGTCTCAGTGAAGAGACGTCGCCTGTTTTTTATCTTGTCATTTTTTAAAAATGATGGTGCTTCTAAAATTATCGTAATGTCCATCTTCACAAATGAGTAAAGCACTGATTAAAATTCCAGAGTCTGGAAGGCACTTAATCCAAAATTCATCAGCATATTAGTACTGTGTCACGATTATAAATATACTGGTATGTTAATATACTGCTCTAGATGAATGTACACTTACCAAACGAGTTATTGCAATAAATACTGACATTTTACAACAGTCTTTTGTGTTGTATTTGATGAGTGATATGTCGCTCTTGAATAGTGTTTTCACGACACGTCATCAATCGCCCATATTGGTGGCACTGAACGTAAACAATGCCACTGAACCGAACGAAACTTGAATTTTTAGCTGATTATTGCTGCTGAAAAATTATTAAATGTTTTGGCCTGTACTAATTGGTCGGACCGGGAAAAACATTTGGAGTATTATTAACAAATTAAGGAGAGTGCAAAAAAAACTGTCTAAGAAACAAAACTGAACCAGGATTTCCAAGGCAAGAATCTTGATAACATTTGTGTTTGTTCTTATCATTTCCAGTCAGATAGGTAAAATATTAGTCTAATATTTATTATTGCTTGTACGCACCTTTACCATCTATTTACTTCAGTTTGTCAAAATATTGTGCCCTTTCCTGCTTACAAAGCCTTCTCTATATGATTTAGCAGCTTCCACAAGTTTTTTCCATGGTTTAGACAGTCAATAGTATATTAACTGTGCTATTTATGCTGTTGTTTGCATCAGAGTATCGCCAATAGAGTCAATTGGCCATATTGGTGGCACTGAACCAAACAAAACACAGATATTTTGCTAACTATTGCTGCAGAAAATGGTCAATAATTGTAATGTTTTGAGCTGTACTTATCGGTTGGACCAGAAAAAAACATTTGAAGTACTGAGCTGAAGTACTGAAGTTGAGTCCTTTTCTGCTTACTAAGTCCCTCTCTATTTGATTTAGCAGCTTCCACATTAACCGTGCAATCCATGCTGTTGTTTAGATTCGAGTATCGCCAATATGGCCATGCATCCAGGTATCTGACCAAATTGTGAAAGTGCAAACCCTCTGTGGAAACTTACACAGTTGTTCTCATGTTTAGTCTTTGCTGTCCCTGTAAGTACACTAATTAAATTCCTTTCACAATATTTTTAATATGCATTGTTAAATAGCAATGTAATAAGTTGGATAATGACAGTCATAAGCACAAAACAAACAAAGCTTGATTAGTTTTCCTGGACAGTATTTATTTTTGCATTAAAATGATTAATCTCTAAAGGGGGTTGTTTTACTAATTTGTAGATTTAATAAATTGCTATTTCCTAAACTCCAGCATTCATAAAGTTGTTCATAAAGTTACTTTGACATGTTTGATCAAGGAATAATGATATGCATCCTTACCTGCAGACTCCTAAAACTTATCATGTGGCACAATTCACATGGTAATCACATCCCAGATGGGAAGTGTATTGACGGAGCCAAGTTTCAGCTGTGCTCCTCCTCCCATCATTCTCCTTCCCGGATTGGACCTACACGGACACGGCACCGTCATTGCATGAGAAAGAGGGGGCTGGTCCGAGAGTTTCCTGATCCTCTCTGTCTAGCCTCGGTCTGACCGGACAGGCGAAAAACACTTCGGGATTTCCAGAACAAAAGCGACAACGGACAATACGGACCAGCTGGAGTGGCGTATCTACGTACAGCCTTGAGAGAAATTCAAGCGGTGAGTTGTTTTTTTCAACTACTTCAACTACTATACAGTTTAAAGTTCCATAAAGCAGAGCCGAGAATTAAGGCTCTCGAAGCTTCTTGTTGTGTCTTTAAAGCCACGCGAGGAGTCAGGCGATTTTGTCTCACGTCGCATCGTGTTCACATTATTATAAGCATTTGTTTTGAACAAGGTTCAAAGGGGAATGTGCGGTTAAGTAGGACAACGGGAGTTTGTTTATGTGCGTTACTGAAGCGTGAGCGGATCCGACGCCACAAAAGGGCTGGTGTACAAGAACTGTTATGGCATAAACCCTTGTTTATTGCTAAAGCCTTCGGTTTAGGATGGCCCCTACACCTGCTTACTGTTTGTTGGATGAACACTTAGTGATCTCATCTCACATCCTACGACCTGCGTCAAAAGTTCCTCACATAAGCTGATTATAATAGAGGCCATGGACAAACATCGGCCACTGACGCAATGTACAAGAAGTCTAACCAAGTTAGTTGTAAACTGATTTGATTCATCTTTTTTTTTTTCATAGATTGTATAGGAATGTAGAAATTATGCAACTATATTATTATATTAAAATAAATCAATAAAAATTAAAAAATCACACACACACACACACACACATATATATATATATATACATATATATATTCAAAAAAATTGACATTAAAGTACAATTAGTAACCCTGCGAAACAAAAGCTACTCTGACTTCAGGGGACTTTACGCTTAGTCGAGTCATTCCAAGTCATCATCTGATAAATGAGGTCACCACAGGCGGTCGGGAATTTATCCTGTCAAGTTCACCTCCAGCTTGTTTTGTAGATGACTTGCCTGCTCATTGTGTGTAGTGGTAAATGGCCTAATATTGGCAAGCTTTTCAAAGCAGGATTGCCTAACCTGCTCACGTAGACTTGGCAAAGTTTATTTCTATGGTTCACAGTTCAGCTTTGTTTTGGGCTCATTAAAGTCATAGGATGCCACACAAAGCTACAACTCAAGGTACTGTGTTGCTGATTTACAAATTAGCTAAGATGTCCTAGTAAGGACAAACTTAAACATAACACCATTTCATTTTAACCACAGACCCAATACGAGATGACCAACATGTGCTCGGTAGACTGTGCTGTGCTGGGTAGGCAAACTGCAAAACTGGCAAACAAACCAGCTTGACAAATTGCACTAACTTTTGTTACCTCTATTTAACCGTGACTCTTACTATCTCTCGGCCATCTGTTGGATGGTCAAACGAACTTCTATACAGTTCTACGGGGTTAGGCAAGCGGGGGAAGTGGACCATTACGTGCACTGGAAAGGGGCAAGGGAGCTGTGAAGGGCAGGGCCCCCATCTCTCTTTTGCCCAAGTCCGCCATAGTGGGGGTTGGGTGTGCATTGGTGTAGAGTATACGACAGGCTTTAATAAAAGGCTAATGTGTGGAAGAGAACGGCAGGGGGAAGGGGGTGACATCTGTCCTTCTTTCAACTTTAGAGAGGAAAGTCAATGGCTGGACTGTAGAGTTGACCGTAAAGTCTCAGTTTAATGACTTTCAGGGAGTTTGTTGAATGACGTTTCTCTGAGGTCTCCCAAGTAGGTCACTTTGAGTCTCTGGATAGGTATCGATAATGTCAGATTTTCGGAGGTTAGGTTCACCGCATCTTGCAAATGATCTGAATGAATTCAATTGTAGATTTGACCAAGCAAAGAATGACCAGAACCCCACCCATTAACCCCCTCCCCAAAGCACTATCCTAGCACCCATCAGCAACAGCCCACCACCCCCCAGCATTCCAACCTTTTCACCCCTCGCAAATCCGGCTGACAAACAACAAACAGGATTTTAACTGTTACCAAAAATTAAATGTTCAGAAGCCAAAAAATTTCACATTGCCTACTCTCAATTGACTTTCTTTGTTTCTCTTACAGTCTGCGGCAATAGGGGTATGACATCTCTGATGGCGACGCACAGTGACCATGACTGGAAAGTTATCTCTCCGAGAGGGGTGGCGGCAAAAAGACAAGACGGAAGCCTCACCAGTCCACGGCCGCAAAAAACACCACACCACCTCAATTCTGATGGAAAGGAACATGCGAGTCCCTCTAATCGCAGACCAAGAGAGAGCAATGGCGGTGCTGCAACAAGCTTTAGCACTAATAATAACTCTGTAGTATGTCTTCCTTTGGTATCTGAAGGACTGAAGCTAGTGTGGACCCAGTCCGATCAAACACGTGAGCTGGATGGTATCCCCGAACTTGTTCAGGCCTTTAACATCTTCCCCTATCCAACATCTCAAGAGGTCAGCACCCTTGCCCGTGTCTGCGCTCTTCCCCTAGATAAAGTCAAAGTGTGGTTCATGGTGCAACGTATCAAGTATGGAATCAGCTGGGCCTCGGAGGACATCGAAGAGACGCGGCTTAAGCTGTCTAGACCAGTGCAAATAAGTGAGACTGAACTCAAGGAGAGCAGCGCGAAGAGGAAAAATGGAATTGAGGATTTAAAAGAACCAGAAGATCATGTGGAAGATCTAGCGCAAAGTCCACAAGTGCCTCGTAAAAGACATAAAATTGAAGAACCAGCAAAGCTCTTTCCTGCTTCCTCACGTTTCCGTTCATCTCTCCCACCTCCCCAAGATTCGTACTACTACAGACAGCCGGTGGAAATCCCAGAAACACCTCAAGCAGCCACCCCACCTACTTCTACAGAGTCTCCTGTTACATCTGAGCAGCCACGGCATGGGCGCTACAAAAAGTCCAAAGCCCAGTTAGCTGCTTTGCGTAAGAGTTTTCTACAGGAGAACTGGCCTGATGAGACCGAGCTCCAGCGCCTACAAGAAGAGACGAGCCTAACTCGCAATGAGATTCGCAAATGGTTTAGTGACAGTCGCTACCAGCTGCGAAATGGCAGGGGGTTGTCGACATCCTTCTCCGCTGCTCAAGGAGAAAAAACCGAACCCAACTGCAGTCTATCATCTCAGTCTCAGGAGGTTCAGCCTCTTCCTCTCATTACTAAAAAGCAAACTACAGAGCATACTGAGGACGAAAGCAAGGAAAAGGTTCGCGTGAAAGGATCACGAAAGAATCGGCCAAAGAACTCCCAGTTTTTCCAGCTTTTCCTGTCTAACACGCTTGAGGCATTTGAAGAAGGAGCAATAGGAGTTGAGGAGGAGAAATGTTCGGAGGAAAGTGAGATTCAGAATAATGAAGCTGCAAGCGAACAGGAAAGCGAGGGACGTTGTTTGACACCTCCAGAGCCAGCTGCACCCACTTCCTCCTCTTCTTCTCCATCAGTCACCCCATCTAAAAAACACTCGGGCAAGTCGTCGAAATCTGCACGCCCTGTCAAAGCAAATGCTTTGAACAACTCCCTAAACCTCTCGGACAACACTTCACCTTCTTCAGTATTAACAGCGGCTGGGCGACCAAGGAAAACAAAGGAGCAACTTGGAGTCCTAAAGGAATTCTTCCAGCGCTGCCCATGGCCAAAGAGTGACGAATACACGCAGATAGTGGAACTAACATCTTTGCCTCGTGCCGACGTTATCCAGTGGTTTGGGGACACACGTTACGCTGTAAAAAATGGCCATGTACGCTGGGTGCACGCTGACGTACGTGACCAAGTGCTTGCCGAGATAGCATTGTTACAAAGTGGAGGGGCTGCTACCGATGCCACTGGAACTGCAGGAAGCGAAGGCAACAGGAAACGTAAGTCAGTAGGGAACAGCACACCAAAAACACAGAAGTCTGCAACGGATTCTGTCGACCTCAGTCCGCTGGAGCAGTATTATCGACAGATGGGACCACTCCAAGAGAAAGACCTTGACAGTCTCTGCCGGAAGTCGAAAATGAGTTATCAACAGGTCCGAGACTGGTTCGCATCTCAAGACAGTACAACACTGGATACAGAGGTCACTGTTATTGATTGATTAATATAAAAAAGAAACTCTTTGTGCTCATGTCTGTTAATCTGCTGTGAGTCCTGTAATCAGGCAAAACTCCTTTCAAGGCACAGTATGAAATCACTTACACTATGTAAAAAAACAATAGCAATGTGAAGGGGTTTTTTTAACACTCACTTCATGATTTGTTCATTTGTTTTACGACAGGCAGTATTGAAGTGTAAACTGTATTTTTGGTCTTTACCAAATACTAAGTATTTTCCTGTGATGCTCTGGGAGTCATCTGTACACTGGCTGTTCCTCCAGTTTCCTATGTTTGTGTTGTTGGTATTTTTGTTAGTAATCCTCTAGAGCCTTAATTGCTGCTTCTTAAAACTGATGATATTACTCAAACTATTTAGTTTTCCAGAAATCTTGGCTTGGTGATCTATTAGGTACTGTAGTTTAGTTTTTGGACCAGTAACTTTAGTAATGCGAGGGTATGTTTTTGTACTTTTTTTTTTTTTTTTTTAAAGTTTAACTCAGAAGATCCATATGGCACTGTATATTGATTCCCTTGCAAACTAATTAACCTTAAGTTTTTCCCAATTTATATATATATTCCCCTCCAATTATCTATCTTTCTTTAACATTCCGCACTTAGAGGTTTATGGATCCATCTCGCTACTTCATTGTGATTAAACATTTCATTTGAATACATCCCTACTCAACTGCAGTGAAAAGACAACAAAAGCCATGGTTTTTGTAAAATCTTGTGCCTTATTGTCTGTAAATTTGTGTTTCAGGGAGGCAAAACAGTGCATTGAAATAAAACATGACTGATTATGTTTAACTCACTCTTGCATTCTGTTCAGTTAACTTTTTGACATCAAATATGTCAAAGGTGTCTCATTAAAACATGTCTTGTGGTGTATTTACCAAAAAAGGCTTGAACTGCAAATCACTCACATAATTTTAAGTCCAACCACATTCAGCATTAACATGAGGTTTAAATTCATCAGTATTTTATTTACAGTCGAAGTCAAAAGTTTACATACACCTTGCAGAATCTGCTAAATGTTGATCATTTTACCAAAATCCAAGGGTTCACACAAAATGCATGTTATTTTTTGTTTATAACTGCTCTAAATAAGATATTTCACATAAAAAACATGTACATATAGTCCACAAGAGAAAATATTAGCTGAATTTATAAAAATTACCCCATTCAAAAGTTTACATACACTTGATTCTTAATACTGTGTTGTTACCTGAATGACCCACAGCTGTTTTATTTTTTGGTTTAGTGATAGTTGTTAATGAGTGTCTTGTTTGTCCAGCTGTTCTTCAGAAAAATCCTTCAGGTCCCACAAATTCTTTGGTTTTTCAGCATTTGTATGTATTTGGACCTTTTACAACAAAGACTGTATGATTTTAAGATCCATCTTTTTACACTGAGGGCAACTGAGGTACTCAGATGCAACTATTACAGAAGGTTCAAACGCTCACTGATACTTCAGAAGGAAACAGTGCATTAAGAGCCAGTGGTTAAAAACTTTTGAATTTGAAGGACAGGGTAAATGTAACTTATTTTGTCTTCTTGGAAACATGTGTCTTCTGTAGCTTCTGTAGAAGGGCAGTACTAAATGAAAAAAAAAAGGATATTTAAGCTAAATAAGAAAAATGTACACATCTTCAAAAAAAAAAAAAAGAACAGCTGTGGATCATTCCGGTTACAACACAGTATTAAGAATCAAGTGTACGTAAACTTTCGAACAGGGTCATTTTTATAAATTCAACTATTATTTTCTCTTGTGGACTACGTCTACACATTTTTTTTTATGTATGATCCATTTTATTTTGGTAAAATAACATTTTTGCAGAATTTGCCAGGTGTATGTAAACGTTTGACAAAGACACACAAGTGTTGGTTATGTGTGCTAACAGTTTATGGCTGTTGAGTAAAAAATTATAATTTATATTTTTTATAAATCACATCCCAGTTTTGTGATCAAATTCCACCTATAAAAAAGGGACCATAATAGAACTGTAAAGTATAATTATACAGTTAATTGATGCTGAAGACGGTCCTCTTTCTTATTCCTTGTGTAATGTAGCTTTAATTTGTTTAGCTTTTTCTGTTATAATAAAGTGGAAAAAAAATGCACTTTGCTAGACTGATTTGTTTCTTTCTAGCATCCTTTTTTATTGGAACTGAGCCCAGCTTACAAAAATGTTGATCTCTTTTTTTTATTTGCAATTACATTTCCATTGGAAAATGAAAGCAACATTTTATATACATGTATAATCTTAATTCTAACAATAACCTCATTCAAAAAAAGAACAAAATACTTGTGATACAGAGAGACCAAAGTAAATGAAAAACATTTATGGCTCACATAACCTCTGTTTGTGCCATTTTTACTAAAACTAAACAGAAATAAATTAACGTGAATATAATTTAATCTACTGATATGACTGAATAGATCAAGTAGATCTCTCAACGTTTAGCAATAAAGTGCCTTTATAATGACCCGAATTAGCTACAAATGATTATTGCTTATGGCCTTGGGGACTGGGGTGTAGGTCTAGGCAGAAGCTGGAACTGAAAATTGTTTGGGGTTGTATGTTGGGACCTACAAATTAAGAGAAGGGAAGATGGACAGTGCAATTGCATAGTGTGAAAACGATGTAAAAAATGTTTAGTCTTGGTAAATGCATAAAACGTTACCTTGTGGGAGTGTTAACTGAGCTGGGTGTCCCTTTAAGATAAAAAGAGAACATAAGCATGCAATGAGTCTAAACCTTGACGCCATTGTTACTTTATGACCTCAAATAATGATATCTGAGAGATATGATTAACAATGTCAGCATTACATCACTTACTGAAACTATGTTCATGTACTGAACTCATGCTTGACACTGAGATGGATGACCTTGGGGGTGTCTAGAACAGATTAGATGTAAAAACAGAGTCACATGATGATTGCTTATTTCCATGACTTGATAACTGACTATATTAAACTAAATAAACAGTATACTAGAGAGGCTAACTCACTGTCATGGCGAGTCTGGAATGTCTAAATCTCTCCAAAGTGTCACCAGAACTTGCACAACAACCAGAATTGAATTGTATTATTTGTGGGAAAGCAAATCTACTGTACTGTAATTGACATTATAGAATGCAAGCTACCTGACAGCTCTAGAGCGAGGCGTGACTGTGGAAATGGAATGGGAAATCAAATGTGATGAGAAAATATACAGTGTTTCAAACTAGGATGTGAAGTTCGTCTATCAAGCTATGAAACTTGCTACCTGGTGATGTGACAGCCACAGGAAGAATCATTCTTGGAGTTCCTCTATATATAGAAAGAGTATAATATATTACATTACATTATATTATGACACACATCTACGATCATAAGACAATGATCTGCATTTACCCATTAATTGAAAACCTCCCAGGAGATGTCTGTGTGGACAGAAGAAAAATTATAACATCCAAAGAGAAGGGAAGAATGAGATGTAATAAGAAACTCTCACCCTCCTCTGAGAAAGCGGCTTCTTTAGTTCTTCGTTCTCTAGTTTCAGCTCAGCCACTTGCCTTTAATTGAACACAAGTAACTACACAGTCCCATTTTTCAAGTGCCATTGAAAATATCTCTGATCTACCTGCAGCACTGATCACGAACTTCTTTCACCTTTCGTTCCAGTTCCACAGACCTGCTTCTTAAGAATGCGATGACTCGCTCCTTCTGCCTTTTCTGAAAAATAGCGATCTGAAACCAAAGCATCTCTTTAAGTTATAAATAGCAGAACTGTGTTTGCTTGAGGCTTGATGTCACTCTGACATGATGATTCCATGTACCAGAGTTCACAGCAAATGTTTGTTTTTTGAACTTTCAAATGCAGTCAGTTATAAATGAATTGGGACACATAAAATATATTTGACAAACAGAAAATGACCTGTGCAATATGTTCCAGTCGAGTCTGAACAAGTTTCACTGGATCTTTGAAAAACATCTTTTCCTGTGGCTTCATCTTCAAAAAATAAAAGGAATATGTCGGAAACATATGGCTGTTAAGTTATTGTTTGTAAATGTAACCAAAATGAATCGTTTATATGTACAGTTGAAGTCAAAAGTTTACATACACCTCGCAGAGCCTGCAAAATGAGAGATTGTTTTATATTTTGTACTGACCTGAATAAAATATTTCACATAAAATGTTTACATGTAGTCAACCAGAGAAAATACTAGTTGAATTTATAAAAATGGCCCTGTTCAAACGTTTACATACACTTGATTCTTAATACGGTGTTGTTACCTTGCCTGTCCTGAACAGTTAAACTGCCTGCTGTCCTTCAGTTCCCACAAATTCTTTGGTTTTTCAGCATTTTTGTGTAATCAAACCCTTTCCAACAATGACTGTTTGATTTTGAGATCCATCTTTTCTGAAGACAACTGAGGAACTCATATGCGACTATTGAAGATGTTTCAAGCACTCACTGACGCTTTGGAAGGAAGCACGATTCATTAAGCTAGGGGTGAAAACTTTTTTAATTTTGAAAATCAGGGTAAATTAAACTTATTTTGTCTTCTAGGGAACATGTAAGTATCTTCTGTAGCTTCTGAAGGGCAGTACTAAATAAAAAAATACAACATTTGGGCAAAATAAGAAAAATGTACACATCATCTCATTCAAAAGTTTATACCCCTGGCTCTTGATGCATAGTTATTCCTTCTGAAGCATCAGTGAGCATTTGAACCTTTTGTAACAGTTGCATATGAATCTCTCAGTTGTCTTCAGTGTGAAAAGATGGATCTCAAAATCATAGTCATTGTTAGAAAATGACTCAAATACACAAAAATGCTGAAAAACCAAAGAATCTGTGGGACCTGAGGGATTTTTCTGAAGAAAAGCACGCAGTTTAATTGTTCAGGACAAACAAGGAACTCATGAACAACTATCACTAAACAAACAAAAAACTTTTGAACGGGGTGATTTTTATAAATTCAACTATGAATCCTCTTATTTTGTTAAAACAATTAACATTTTGCAGATTCTACAAGGTGTATGTAAATTTTTAACTTCAACTATATATTAAGTATTAGTATTGCACCAGGGTTTTAACAACTCAATCCTACTTTTAAATCATTTTTAGTCAAGCAATTTAGTAAAAACATACTCATCACTGACTTTTCATTACAGAAATATTCAAGATGTTGACAAAAACATAACTTGTCTTTTTTTTTTTTTTTTTACAGATAACCAACTGTTGTTCATACAGCACACATCAACTGAACTCCTCAAAATTGTGACTTGAAACTTTCACAACCTATATCTCTCACAGGTAAAATGTGTAGAAACAGAACCCTATTTATCACTCAAACGAGTCTTGACCAGCAGGCCCACCTCCAGTGTGTGCACTGGGACCCTCAGGGTAAAGCTGGGGGGTGGGTAGGAGCATAGTTTCCGAGGTGGGCCAGACCCACCCAGGCCCCCCTGTGGAGCAAGGCCTTCTAAAAACAATACGCTGTGTGAATGTTGCTGAGATCATCTAGTTTCTCCTTGCGGGTTGGACTTACCTGATCAGATATGTGAAGGTAGTTACAGCTGGCATGACAAACTCGGCACTGACCTTTAGGAAGATATTAAACTCACTTAGTGATTCATACTAGCCTCGAAAACCAAAACCATTCAAAATGAGCATATTGAATACTCACTTGTATTCACACAGCGCTCACAAAAAAGGTGACCACAGCTGGACACTACGAAATGTTTCCCTTCTCTCACATAGCAGTTGTTACAGTGAAACCAGTTCATTTCACCACTATAAAAAACGAATTCGTATTATATGATACCATTAAGACACATACACGCCATGTTGCAAAACACGTTTCATGCTAATTATGCTGTAACGCTAGCAAATTGACATTTCAAATGCTCATGTCATAGTATAAACCATTTTCTTTTACAAACGGTATGTTTGAGTAATTTACCTACAGTTATTAGAGTAATGAAGTAAAATTCTCTCAACTTGGCCTCGAGTGAACTGAACCAACTCACCAGTCGATGGCGCTATAAACGGTTGGAAAACTCCTGAGGAAAAGTTTTGGCGCCATCTCTTGGGCAGTTTAGTAAAGTTATAAAAACAGTCGAAAGCACAAAATCTCTCGCCATATTTATACTCCCATGCTCTTGTCCATTACAACTGCAGAAGCACAAAATGTGCCAGTTATTTTTACAACGATCAATTTCTGAATATTTTAGTAGAAAGCACCCTTTTTCGGTTCCAGGCATGTTACAAACTAAAAACAGATAGTTGAAACAGTCAATAAAGAACCCTTGCGAAAATTAAACCATGGTTTTACTATTTATAAAAAAATAAAAACACTGTAACGACACTTTTACTATTAAACCATGGTTAATTTTCTTAAAGGAAATATAGATGACTGTAATGAAATGCAGAACCACAACCCAATATTTACTATAGGTAATAATGAACAACATCTACTTTCATAATGGTTTATTTATCTCAAGAAACAGAACAGTTGAACAGGAACAGGTAGAACTCCACACCCTTAGAACCTCCAAAATGACTCCAGTGGCTTGGAGGCACCCATCTTTGGAAATAATTCAACATAGAATAGACGTCAAATAAGTAAAAAAATAAAAATAAAAATACAATAGCACTAGAAGATGGCAAACCTTGTCAAATCCATGATGGTATGAGCCAGTCCTCAGTTTTCAATAATAACCAAAGGCCCAAGAACAGAATTTACAGCGGAGTAATCTGTAGATCATGCAGTCAGTTCACATCCAGTAGTAAAATTCATTACTTGATGATTCTCCTCACATGGACTCGTGAAATAGTGTCAAAATATTTAATTTTCACTTTATGGCAAAGTAACTTATAGATGGTAAGCAAAAAAAGGAAACAGTGACCTGCTGTTATTCCTCTTTTCTTTCTTCCTTGACAGTTAGTATCACAGCAGCTGCACAGAGAACTCTGGGATGGATCATCAATCAACACCCATCTGCAAAAAGAGGAAAGTCAATTTATAAGCTCTACAAGGTTTAACATTTTTGTAGTTATCATACCGTGAGCTGGTCCCATCATATTCACAAGCTTTTCTGCCACTATCCAGGTCTCTCGGGTCCCATGCCACAAGCCTGCAGTGCAGGTAGACCTGAGGATGAAGCAAGATAAATTAAAACACTGGAATGACTAAATAAAATTATGTAAACCAAGTGAACTTGCATCTTCTCCAATGGCAAACTTGAAAGCTTGAAGACTTAGCCTGATCTCTGACAACTGCGTCCTCGGCAGAAACCTGGAGTTTGTATTTTTGCTGTCTACAAGACACCTTGAAGCAAAAAATAAAAATAACAGTACTAAATTTTAAAGGCCATTAAGACTAAGAACTGTGCAAATCTCTGCACTTCTATGGTTCAATGTTTTTAGCTCCAAAATCAGAATAGTCTTTATTGCCAAGTACTGTGGGTGTACATGTACAAGAAATTTGTCTTGAAATAGCACATACCCCTTATTAGTAATGAGTGGGTAAACATGAGAATCTGGACCCAATTCTGGTGTTGTGGAGGCCAGACATTCATCCAACAGCACTATTAATGGCTGGTGGTTCTGCTGGGCGACTGAGGCAGCAATTGGGATTGTTGAGCCTAGTGAGAATGTTGAGGTGGTGGCCACACCACTAAAGTCATCTACAAAAAGAAAAAGGTATAAGACCACTTATAAGATTGCATCTCATTACAAGTGTATACATACCCTTCATTAGAGATATACGAAAGGCCAGATCTCCCTGGCCATGTGTATGAAATAAAAGAGGATCATACAAAGGAGGCGCCCAGTCTTCTGGCCTAAAAAGGAATGCAGCAGTTTTGATCTACATTAATCAAAAGGTCTTTAAGCAGCAATGTGTCATTAAATGGAGCAGAATACATTCTAATTGACATATTTCACCGTTCATATGCACAGGACACAGGATAATAAATTGGTGTTGCTCTTGACAATGTGGGAGAAGTGACCTCAGTCTCAAATGCAATCTCATTGGTTGTCACCTATGAGGGGAAAGAGATTGAGAATAGATTAGTAAATAATATTAAACAATCACAACCTTGTCATATAGAGTGTTTTCACAATGCATTATCAGTCAGCCATATTGGCAGCACTGAACAAACAATGCCACTGAACCGTACAAAACATGAATATTTTGCTGATTATTCCTGCTGAAAGTGATACATTTTGGCCAAGTTTTGGGTACTAATCGGTTGGACCATGAAAAACACTGAGTACTATAGACTGCCAATAGTTATAACAAATCAAATATAAGAGTGGAGTTTGGCTGTTTAGGTTGGCCAAACTGAACCAGGATTTCCAAAACAAGAACATGACAACATTCGTGTTCGTTCTTATTTCGAGTCAGGTAGGTAAAATATCAGGCTAATATATTAAATTAGTTTGTAAAAATATTACGCCCTTTCATGCTTACAAAGTCCTTCTCTATGTGATTAGCAGCTTCCACTTTTTTTTCTTTTTTTTTGTGGTTTAGACATCATAAATTAGCAAAAGAACAACATATTCAGTAGAACATCAACGATGCAATCCTTGCTGTTGTTTTTATCCAAGTATCGCCAATATGGCCGCTTATTTGGGTAACTGACCAAATTGTAACGCAAGTGCAAACCCTCTATAATGCAGAGTTTAAAGAGTTAAATATAGCCCAAACAATTACCTTTTAAGAACTGTTAAATAACCCTTTGCTCCTCATAAGAAACCGTTATTAGTTGCGTAATGGCTCAGTGGCAAATAAGTTACTCTTTACTAATGAGTATTACAACAAAATTGTTTTCTGAACTCACCAGCCTCCTAATGTTACAGGCCCAAAATTCAGCATAGAACACTGCCTCGGATCCTTGGGATTTTACTGAAACCTGAGTTGGAGGACAGTCGCCCAGACGGAGTAAGGACGGATCCACTTGAGAGTTTGTACCAACCCATCGCACAGAGACCGAGTTTTTGCCGCAGTCCACAGAGATTTCTGAAGGAAAAGTGAGATTTGAGATGGACTTAGAATCAGGGTGAATCAATGGCATGCAATGTGAATGCTACTTGCATCATTTTAAAATGTTCCATCAGGCACAAGCCTCATATTATATTACCTGCTTGTGCCACTAAGAAAACAACCAAACTACAAAAAACAAATATCAAAAAGGAAGGCATTCTGACAACATGTTGTTGCATGCTTCAAGGGAATACTTAAGCACTTTGATTGATAGCTAGCCTAATGAAATGATTCACATCTGAAATTCATTGTTCAGATTAGCTTAATGAGCATCAGCTGCTAATGACCCGACTCTGATCACATAAAATGTGACAAATAGTTCTAGTATGCACCTTATTTTCCCCATAAGAGCAGTTGGGCATTTGTAAATTCTAATATATGTATGGCTTCCTGTCTAATCCGTGTTCAGTTATTTTTAGCCATAAATAATAAATAATTTCGCTGCTTGATATTGCAAATTGATATGTCTTACTATCTTATTTTAGTGCAGGGGTCCCCAAACTAAGGCCCGGGGGCCGAATGCGGCCCGCCCCCACATTTGGACCGGCCCTCTGAACAATGCCAGAGATATATTTTTGTTAAATGTGAGCCAAATCATCACAATTAAAAGAACCAAACACTTAAACTACTTCACTCTGTGTGCATTAAATGTATTTAATAGACAAGTTTTACAATTTGAGTTGAATTACTGAAATAAATGAACTTTTCCATGACATTCTAATTTACTGAGAAGCACCTGTATATCTTTTGAAAAGAAATGATCATTTGTCTGTCTGGTGCATAAAAAAAAAAAAAAAAACTATTCTAGCATTAAAAGGTATAATAAATACAGGTAAAACCATAATAAAATAATAATAATAATAGTAGTCTAGCCCATGGAATTTTCTTTTATAAACCGACCCGGCCCCCCATTAAAGAAAAGAAAATTATGTGGCCCTCTCAGAAAAAAGTTTGGGGACCCCTGTTTTAGTGTATTATCTTAATAATGAACACACTGGTTTGTAATGCAAACTATTTTCCTGGTTACTGTATGTTGTTAATCTACTCATTATTTCCCTATAGCGGTTAATGAACCGGAAGTCTAGCGTTAAAGAATAAGAACAGGGATACTTTTCCAAGAGATTAGTGCTACATGTTTTCAAATGCATGTAAATTGGAAGAATGTTGACTTGAATACACATTTAGTTTTATATTGCTAGATTGTGAATGGATTTAAATGCCAGGTATAGGATTTTTGTGCCATACAGATTTAATGAGAATCAACCCACTTGCTTAATGACAGTTCTGGCAACATTTGCAAAACACCTCTTTTACACCATTGCTTCTTTAAGTAATCACTTACAGTCAACATTACAGCAGGTTGCAAAAATAAACAGTTTTATAAACTCAGGCCCAGTGAGTAACTGTAAATGTGTTTGTGCATTTTCATTTCACACCTTAGCAAGCATACAATTACTACATTTTATTTTTTACAAATCCGATACACCAGATTTCCGTGCTTTAAGGAATTATAGTGTAATCTTAAAGTTTTCCACAATGCATGTTGTAACCTGCTCCCTTAGTTAGGAATAATCAGTTTAATGATATGAGGGAAATATTAAAGCAATTTATAAGCCATCCAAAACTAAGTTGACACAGCCACACTTTTCATTTATCCTTTCATTAATCCTGCATCTAAAGGAAATATGAGAACAAGTATTTCACTCTACACAATGGTCATTTATTACAACAATATCATGTACAGAGTAAACTCCATTGACCTGTCAGTTATCCATTGCATCACTAGACAGCCACTCAACCTACCAATGAGGAAAAACAAACCAATGGAATATGCTTAACATTATCCTATCATAAGACAATAGTAAACAATTCCAAGAACATAATTACAAAAGATAAAGGATGGCACGTTGAAGTAACATCACGGTGAATCTTCTGTAATCATTAAAGGTCCCAGCACAGAATTTAGAACTAGTCCTTGAGGTGCTGTAAATCAGACACATTGCATGTTAACTTAAGCCATATTTAAAATTAGCTATTTGGCATTATGCTTTTGATTTACCAGAATCTGTGTCCCTCTTTCTACGGCCTTGACAAGTTGAAGCACAGCACTGACAAAGAGAACTCTGGAATGGGTCGTCTAAAAGCTCCCACCTTTTAAGAAAGCAGCATTATAGCATATTTTCAAATAAATATAATGAAGTACAAAACAAGTTCACACTTACTCTCCTGTGGCTTTATTATAATTGCAGGCCTTCTTTGCTTCATTGAGGTTGTCAGGGTCCCATGCAACTAATTTGCAATGGATGTAGACCTGCGGGAACAAAACGGGCAGCAATAAATTCAGATGTTTATCAACTTTTCAACAATTCCTATGATGGGACCCCCTCACCTCCTGTCCCACAGCAAATCTGAAAGCTTGAAGGTGAAGTAGGATTGAGGAGGAGTGATGTCTTGGTAAAAACCTGGAGAAGCTGTTCTTACTATCCACAAGACACCTACGAAAGGTTCACATTAGAAACATAGCCACTAAATTGCAGAAATTAATATGCTGACTAATGAATAATTTTAATTAATCAAATCTACATACCCTTTATTGGTGATAAGTGGGTATGTAAGAGTATCTGGGTACATTTCGAGTGTTGTGGAGGCTACACATTCCTCCAGAAGCAGGAGGAGAGGCTGATGACCTTGCTGGTTAACACCGGCCCATATAGGAACAAAAGATCCCAGTGGGAAGACATTGGATTCTGCAGGGCCACTAAAATCATCTGGAGGGATCATGACATGCAAGTTATAGAGGGTTTGCACTTACGGCACGATTTGGTCAGTTACCCAGATGCGTGGCCATACTGGCATTACTTGGATGTAAACGACAACATGGATTGCACGGTTAATGTACTACTGAATACGTTGTTCTGCTGTCTAAACCACGGAAAAAACGTGTGGAAGCTGCTAAATCATATAGAGAAGGACTTAGTAGGCAGAAAAGCGCTAAACTAAAGCTAATAGGTGGTAAAGATATGCACAAGTCTAATATTTCACCAACTTGAACAGAAATAAGAACAAACATGAATGTTGTCAAGATTCTTGCCCTGAAAATAAAGGTTCAGTTTGGCCAACCACAATTGCCTTTTGTTCCTCAGTCAAATTTTTGCACTCTTCTTGATTTGTTATAACTTAGGCAGTCTATAGTACTCCAAATGTTTTTTTTTCCAGTCTGACTGATTAGTACAGCCCAAAACATGACAATAATTGACTATTTTCAGCAGCAATAACCAGCCAAATATGCAAGTTTCATTTGGTTCAGTGGCATTTTTTACATTCAGTGCCGCCAATATGGCCAATTGATGCTGTGTTGTGAAAACACTTAAAACCAAGATAACCAGTAGATCAAGATTTGCCTGCTTACAATTGAGAATTGCCATGTGAAACGCCAGTTCTCCGTGACCTTGGATGACACCAGCAGAAGAGCTCTGAAAGGCAGGAGTCCAACCCTTGGGCCTGATAACAGAATTGAAATTATTGTACATCAGTGGGAATGATTTGAGGTCAAGACTCAAGAGTCCTGGTGAAGACTTGTAGTACCTAGTTTTGGTTACCTGTCATAAACACATCTAACTGGATAGCTGAAAGAAGGAGGGTAGGGCTTTGGCAATGGCCTGTAGGTTAGCTTGTTCTCATACACCAAGTATTTCCATGTTGCCTAATTGGAAGGGAGAAAAAAGAAGGGATCACCATATTTTCTAGGGCTGGGTATTGTGACCAATTTGGCAATTCGATTCGATTCTTATTTTTATGGTTTCGATTCGATATCGATTAGCTATCAATATTTCATTTAAAATGTTAGTTTTGCAGACATGGGATCCATATTTTGATATAAATGCTGGTAACTGAAACTCTCCTACTTAAGTTTATTACTGAAATACACATCTACATTAATAATAGGGTGCACAGTTGTTTATTTTAAACAACTTTTATTTTAAATGAACACTGTAACAAGAAGTCATAAATATGTGGATCCATTGTACACCATGTAAACAAACTGCAAAATGCACATTACTGTAAAAAATAAATAAAAAGACTGTAAATGTGCAACAGTGAAATCTATTAAGAACTTCAAACATGTTTAAAAAATAAAAAAAAAATTCTAAATTCAAAACGTTCAAAACAGGTCCATCATAAAGCCCTTGTCTGCATATACAAAACATTCTAACTGTCCATAAAACTAACAGTTCTTAACTACAGCCTAAAAATTTGATCACCAGATTTTTCTGCAAAAAAAAAAAAAGCAGCTGATCAACATGTTCTGATCTGATCTAAGGCAGCTCCTTTAAGCTGTGATTAGATCACCAGCGGTTGAGAAAACTCTCTCAGCAGGAACACTAGTGACACCTTCAGGACGAGAGGTGAATATTCATATCCTCTTACGTGAAGCACGTGCATTAAGAATCGATTCGGGGATTTCCCGAATCGATATCGTTGCGTTAAACTGAAGATCGATTAAAATCGGAGAATCGATATTTTTTACCCAGCCCTAATATTTTCAGAATTGAGAGATTAATAAAATGCAAACTCACCGTTCGTCTGAAGTCACAATTACTAAGCGGATAGTAAAAGTCTGCATCTGCACCTTCATTTGACACATTTGCGAATTGTGAAGGAAAGCAGCTACCCAGGAAGAGACGAGAAGGATTTGAAGTCATCGATTTGTCTACTTTCCACTTAACATGAACAAAACCCTTCTCACATGTAATTTTGATATCTATAGAAAAAGAGGGAAGAAGTTATTATTGTATGCTTTAGAGTTGAAATTCAACTTAAGTTGGTATCTGTGATTGGAACCTGCTTTCAAACCAGATAATTAGCAAGTAGACACATTTTCAGGTCTACTGGTCTTTAAAACCAGTGAACAATCAACTACTGCGTTCCAAAACACAACTACCAGCTAAAGCTGGATTCTTTTAGATGTTGGTTAAATTGTTGAGAACTTTGTGCCATTACCCTCATTATTTTCTTCAGACATTTCAAACGCTGTGGCAATTGCAAAAACCAAAAAACCTTGCCATAGGTAATTCATGATCAGGTAGTCCAGACCTAGTGAGAAACAAACGAAATGCTCTGAGGAAGCAGCTGAATTTTGTTACTTTGTCTAATTAGTAATTTACAACAGCTGGCACCTGACTAGGAGGAAATGAACAAATAAGCATTATTTACTCACTAATTAAAACGTATATCTTCATCTGTATTTGCATTATAAGTAGTTCTTTAGCAATCTACAACTGTTATGTTATTTTGAGGGTTTAACTAAGATTTATTTCGTTGAATTCAACGAGACGCCAAAAAGCGGAACCATCGCGTTTCTATCAAAACACCCGGAGTTTATTTCGGATACACGGGAAGTCAATGAGTTTTTCCCTGCAGAAGCGTTTTAGCCGGTTCATTTGCATTAGGGTTTAACAATTACTATTGTTAGAAATATTAGCTAATTTCTGTTTAATTTGTATGAGCTAAAATACAGCCATCAATATGTTGATTAAAGTTAAGGTAAGTGATTTTAGTCTTAGCTTGTAGCCGCCGCTACGAGTTTCCATAATCTGTTTCAACCTGGTTTATTCTATCCAGTGTTAAAATAACATGTTGGTATTTGATTTGTTTTGAATTTTTAATAAAATTAACCGACTGTGAGGAATAATTCAGATGTATCAGACATAATTATTTTTCTGCATCGCGTTTCAGACACTCACAGGCAAAGAAATAGAAATTGACATCGAGCCTACAGACAAGGTATGAATATTTTGCTTAGAACGTGGATTTCTCAATCTTTGAAAATATTTGGAAGTTATTTTCATCTTTTTCAACAAGGTGGAGAGAATCAAAGAGAGGGTGGAAGAAAAGGAAGGGATCCCACCACAACAACAAAGACTCATTTACAGTGGAAAACAAATGTAAAATTCCCCTTTAATACTTCAGTTTGACTTCAACTACTAAAGGGATAACATCTCACATGTCTTTCTTTATTTCAGGAATGATGAGAAGACTGCTGCTGACTACAAGATCCAGGGAGGATCTGTCCTGCATTTAGTTCTGGCTCTCCGAGGAGGACAAAACCTGCACTAGCCCTGCAGTCACCCATTGTCTGTCCTGTTAGGACTGTAAATAGTAGAAGTCTGTGTTGTCATGTAACATGTATCATCAAAACAAACAGCAGAATTGCCAGGAGGCTTTGCCGTTTAAAGCCAAAAGTGGACATTTGGCTTTGCATAAATCACTGTCTAGACATGTTAGTGTGATCACAGTAGCTTAGGAATGAGCGAAGATATGCAGATGCATTCTGAAACACGGTTTACAATCTAAATATTAGTTTATGTTGAAGTTTGTTTCTGCCCTTTTCATTCTGCAAAATGTGATGGTATAAAATGATGCCCTTTAAGAACAGTTTACTTAAGTTTTAAGATAGGCACTGCTTCCTTATAAGGGCTTATGAAGAAGATTAGTTTGCATTATCCCTTGCTATTTAAAAAAATAAAAACTCATTCTTTGTATTCAGCTCTTAACAGTGTTTTAGTATTATTGAGAAACAACTATCCACCTTTTTCTTCAATGGCGAAGTAAGCCTATGGGTGAGATTTCAGGGTTATTATCTGCGATAGGGAAATGAGGAAGAATAACAACTTGCAGTAAACAAAACTGTTTGCACTACAACAGTTTGTTCATAATTTAGATAATACGTTAAAGTAATATGGCAAGACACCAATTTGCAATACCAAGCAGCAAAAAAGCTGTTTTGTACTGCAAAAATAACCGGAATTCTATTTTTTTAATATTTTGTTTTCATTTTTTAGTTTGTTGTATTAAACCTGGCTCTTAAACATACATTATGTATCATAAAAGAGATGCTTACTAAACCATCATCTTCCTAAAACGTCTTGAACACAGTGCATTATACCGTATATATGATTTATTGTATTTTGTTTGGATGAAAGAGAAATAAAGAATGGATATTCGTGGTTTCACACACACAATGAGGTTGAGAAATATGAATTGTACATTCTGAATATGTGAGATGATAAATTCACATTCACTGTCAATAAAATTATACAATGATGCTCTAGGAATATCCTGAGGCTTTGAGAGGAAAAGGTAAAATGATAAAAATCGATGGCGAGAAAGGCTTGATAACAGTAAGGCAATTGGAGCTCAACTGGCCTCACAGCTGTTGTTCGTTCCCAGAAAGCATCTGAATAATCCGTTATGGAGGTACACATGAAGCATATCGGAAATTCAAGTTCTTCAACTTATTTAGTGACAGTGCATAAAGGATCTAATTAGTTTGACTGTTTAATCGTGTGCAGTAACGACAGCACGTGAAACCACACTTTGTTCTAGACAATTCAAACCAAGGTAACACTTCATAAAAACCTGTTGTATCAAATCTGTGCTGGGACAGCGTTTAATCCACAATAGAGAGGTTGACAGACAGCTGCCTATTTCCTTAAATCTCCATCTTCGTGGAAAAGACAAGTCATGGAGATTCTTGACTCGTGTAGGTCTGTCACAAAGGGCTGAGTGAAGGCTGACAGGCTGGGCTAGGAAAGGAGTCAATTTGAACTGTGTCCTGATGCACTGCACCCTGATTTGAGTAAGACAGCCGGATCCGCATCTTAAGACTGACCTTTAGGGGATATAAAAATATAGTCAAGCTTGTGCATGAATAGTGCTGATACGTTAGTGCTGAAAATAAAGCAGGATAGACTTGCCTTGTTGGGGTTGTTGAGTAAAACAATCTGTGTGACTTGACCAAGGCCATGTGCTGGAATCACATTACCACTCGGAGCCTTCATTTGCAGCTGGACACTCTAAAGAGAGATAAAGTTGTTATTTGTGTTTTCTTTGTTTACAAAAAGTATTCACGTAGGTTCATATCATTACAGTTGAACCACTGATGTCACATGGACTATTGTAACAATGTCCTTACTACCTTTCTGGGCATCGAATAGGGTAGCTGCATTGCTGTCTATGCAAGCTCATGGATTTCATCAAAAATATCTTAAATTGTGTTTTAAAGATGAACAAAAATCTTACAGGTTTGGAATGACATGAGGGTGAGGGTACTATCTCTTTGAATTGTTTGGATTCAGAGAGTTTGAGTTCAGTGTTGAGTGCAGCATGAAGCAAAAAAATTGGGTTCAGTGCAGAAATAATATTCGTGATCAGTGTGAATGCTGTGATCTTTTATTATGGCTAATGAAATGAATATCTACTGCTTGTGTGTGCAAAAACAGGGCTAAGTTTGAAAGTGGAGCAGGTACAGACCTTCGGTACTGCTGCTTGAAGATTGAAGTTGGTGATGTCAGTCTGAGTGGAGTTAGAGGCAATTAGGGTGACCGTGACCTCGGTTTCTGCTTGTTTGTCACATTGGATCTTCAGGCTCAGTCCATTCTTCTCGTAGACTGTCACTGTGACAGTCTGTAGAACTACATACACATAAACAAAATGTTTCTGCATTTCTGCTTAATTTTTTGGGTAAACCATGAAACATTTTTCCAGGATTCTTTAACAAATAGAGAGTTCAATAGAACAGCATTTATTTGAAATGTTTTGTAACACTGTGGATATTTTTTAAATCAATTTAATGCATTCTTTATTTCTGCCTTCATGTGCTATCGTATTTATGGTAAATACCAAAATCCGACATGAACACCCACTCACGTTGTAATTTCCACTGGAAAGCTCGAAATTTTTTATGATACCCGAGCTGCCGAGATGGGATAAACTTTGACCTTTCAACATGGCGGACAGCAACGAAACTACTGAATGGTAAGCATTTCATGAAGTTAAAAGTTCTCTGCTGTTTAGTTGGTTAGTTAGTTGGTTAGTTTGTAGCCCCCATAATGCTGGGGCATAAAGAATTTTAATAACGCCGCTATTTAAACGCAGTGTTGTCTTTAAAAATACCGTTAAGAGAAGATGCTAGCTCGTTGTGGCTTGCCTCCAGTAGGGTGCTGTGCGGTACAGTGTTCTGAAGGAGGCAATTTTCTCATGTTATTTTATTCGGTCTGTAGTGTATGCCAGTGACAGCATGATATACTGGGACCAGGAGATGACCCAGCCCGTAGCCCAAACTCTCTATCAACGAGAAATTGAACTCTAATTCCGAGTCCCCCATGTTTCTCTTCACTACGACAACAAAAGCACCTGAACATGACACACTGGTAATTTCCACTTCACAAGTGGAAAGCATCATCTTTCCCATATCACATGAAGGCAGCATTTATGTCCCTAAACTTGTGTATCTACAGTTGAAGTCAAAACTTTACATACAGCTTGCAGAATCTGCAAAATAATAGCAGAATTTATAAAAAAGACCCTGTTCCAAAGTTTACATACACTTGATTCTTAATACTGTGTTGTTACCAGAAAGGAAAACCATGCATTAAAAACTTTTTGAATTTGAAGATCAGGGTAAATTTAACTTTGTCTTCTGGGGTACATGTACGTATTTTCTGTAGCTTCTGAAGAGCAGTATGAAAAAAAAAATATTTAGGCAAAATAAGAAAAATGTACATATTATCATTCTGTTCAAAAGTTTACACCCCTGGCTCTTAATGCATTGTGTTTCCTTCTGAAGCATCAGTGAGCATTTGAATCTTCTGTAATAGTTGCATATTAGTCCCTTAGTTGTCCTCAGTGTGAAAAGATGGATCTCAAAATCATACAGTCATTGTTTGAAAGGGTTCAAATACACTGAAATTCTGAAAAACCAAAGAATTTGTGGGACCTGGAGGATTTTTCTGAAGAACAGAAGGCATTTTGTGTGATCCCTCTTATTTGAATAAAATAATTAACATTTCGCAGATTCTGTGAGGTGTATGTAAACCTTTTGTATGTTCTCACCTGGTGTCACCTCCAGTCCTCCCAGCAGGTCAAGAAGATCGGCACTAGAGGTAGTTGTTGCAGTGCTGGTTGGAGCGGGGTTGGGCTGAAGAGGTGCGTCGCTCCCACCCAAGAGATCCAAAAGGTCACACACCTAACAGAAGTGCAAATCCAAAAAAAAAAAAAAAAACAGTTTAACTATTGTTTAGCAGTTCTATGTCTAAATAAAATATCCTATAATTACCTGGCTTGCTGGCATTGCAAGCAAACCTGCCTCAACAGGTTTGGGTTTGGATGGGTCAGGCTCTTTAATCTCTCCTGATGTGTCTCCATTAGTGTGGCCAGGTGAGTTCTTATCCATCACAGGCATTCTCTCCAAAACTGCAGCTCTGAGAAGACGACAATAAACAGCAGCACCATTCATGCATGATGTTTTTAATAAACAATAAAATGCTATAAAACACTGCGGTACCTCATGTGGTCATATTTCTTAAAGAGGGCATTATATTCGACCGCTCTCTGCTGAAGTTCCAGGTCAATGCAGCTGCCGTAAATACTGACAATACTTCTGATTCGGCTGATTGAGAGAAAAAAAAGATGTAAGACCAAACAAACTACAGAATCTACACAGATAAAGTACTTCTGTTAACGATGTTTAATATATTTCCACGATTTCTGGGCCTTGAATGTGGTAGTTGTACATAACTTGTGTTCCAAAGATGTACAAAGGTCTTAGAGGTTTGGAACGACATGAGGGTAAATAATTAATGACAGAATTGTCATTTTTAGGTAAACTATCCCTTATACACTAAATACATGAGTAACACCATTAAATGTAATCTTTATGAGATCTCAAAATTGGATGTTATAATGTTGTGATGTCAAAACTCACATTCAGCACTAGTTTTTAGTATTTATTATTAATCTATTAAGACAAAATACAGTATTCTTTTAAAACAATCATCAGCCAGAATGGTAATATCAGTGCATCCATAATATTAAATTCCCCCTACGTCTCATATCGAATTCACAGTGCATTCATGCCAATACTCATAAAAGCATGTCTCACTCGACATTGTCTGTGATACGAGTGCTCAGCTTCATGGTAGCAGTGAGTGCGAAGCCTCTGGTTGCCGGCGATGACATGTGAGACTGTAGAACTGTTTCCAAGGCATCCAGGACGTCATCCTCAGTAACCTAGCGACAGAAACGGCCCAAAATGCAATTTACTTGCCATTTACAAAACAAGTACTGTGGTGGTACAGGAATGGCATCAGATAATAGCACCATAGTCATTGCGTACTATAGCTTAAAGAAGTGCAAAACTACATATTTTCAAACCTGACTAGTTGGTTTTAAAGGAATATTTCACTCAAAAATTTAAATTCTGTCATTAATTACTCACCTTCATTTCGTTCCAAACCTGAAAGACCTTTGTTCATCTTTGAAACACAAATTAAGATATTTTTGATGAAGTTCTCTGACCCTCCATAGACAGCAAGGGTACTACCACAGTCAAAGCACAGAATTGTATTAAATACATTGTTAAAATAGTCCATGTTACATCAGTGATTCAACCATAATTTTATGAAACAACGGAATAATATTATAATTTCTTCTCGCCTGAGATAGTCCTCCACCATTATGGTTGAACCACTGATGTCACATGGACTATTTCAATGATGTCCTTACTACCTTTCTGGGCCTTGAACATGGTACTTGCGTTGCCGTCTATACAGGATCAGATAGCTTTAGGATTTCATCAAAAATACCTTAATTTGTGTTCTAAAGATGAACAAAGATCAGGTCTGGAATGAAATGAGGGTGAGTAATTAATGACAGAAATTATATTTTTGGGTGAACTATCCCTGTAAATTATTATAATTAGGTAGTTTTTTGCGACAACTTCTCAGATTGGTTTGATCTTGCTGACAATCTAATAGTTGCTGTTAAATGCTAGTCTATTGACTAGTTAATAGGTTAATCCTCAGGCCTACCACAATAACTATCATATTCATGTACAATGGTATTTATATAACACTCCAAGTTACTCCAAAAAGAGAAGAACTTGGCTCTACCACAGTAATTTTGGATACTGTTCTGTAAGTGACTTACAACAAAATATATTATATGTACAGTTGAGGTCAAAAGTTTACATACACCTTGCAGAATCCGCAAACTTAATTATTTTACCAAAATAAAAGGAATCATACAAAAACTATTTTTTATTTAGTACTGAATAAAATACTAAATAAGATATTTTACATGAAAGACGATTTACATATAGTCAACAAGGGAAAATAATAGTTGAATTGATAAAAATGGCCATGTTCAAAAGTTTGCATACACTTGATTCTTAATACTGTGTTGTTACCTGAATGATCTACAGCTGTTTATTTTGTTGTTGTTTAGTAATAGTTGTTCACGAGTCCCTTGTTCGTCCAGAACAGTTAAACTGCACGCTGTTCTTCAGAAAAATCCTTCAGATCCAACAAATTCTGTTTTTTTTAGCATTTTTGTGTATTTGAACGCTTTCCATCAATGACTGTATGATTTTGAGACTGCATCTTTTCACACTGAGGACAACTGAGGGACTCATATGCAACTATTACAATGCATTAAGTTGCATATGAGTCCCTCAATTGTAAAATAATTTAAAAAGTTGTAAAAAAAAGGTGTATGTAAACTTCTGACCTCAACTGTATCTTTTAGATTTTCACTGATGCTATATTGACACTGATTGGTTCTACACATATGACTTCTATATCATGTTCTATATAATCATTATTTCTGTTTACCTGCACAGGCTCAATCTCCTCACACTCGCCCTTCAGCAGCAGGTCTCCATACTCTCCTATACACCAGCACGCAACTTGGACCAAGGATTGCTATGAAGATAAAATGTCTATTACACACAATCACTTACAAAGGGCACATATAAATCAAAATGAATGAATTCAAAACAGTGAAATTCAACATCCTAAAAATGCTGTATTCATGGCACAGAAATGCTCAATGGCCAAAACAATTAACAAGATTCAAGAATACATCTGTATAAGCAAAGAAAAACATCCTTACCTGTGAAATATCTTTTACAAGTGCTTTATACAGTTTGTGAACAGTGTAACAGTGGAGCTCAGATGCAGTAGTGATGAGTTGGATTAGGTTGGGCACAGTCTCATCTCTTACATCACCCGCTGCCTAGAAGAGGTGTACATCGTTTAAATTTAAATGATTGATTTTCTTATGTTGTTCAAACTCATTTTTATAGAGCCCTGAACATGAAATGCGCGGGGCTACAAATTAATAATTCACTCCCACGACTTAATTAAATCATGGCCACACCCTCGTTTCGGTAAATCATGGCCATGTTGTAGTAATTTGTTTCGCTTGTTTTAATTAAATCGAAACAAGAGAGTTAATTACTAAGCACAAGGTACTTGATTAATAAGTACCTCGTGGCCATAATTTAATTACACAAGGGAACTAATTAATAAGTAATGGGAACAAATTTTTAATTCATGCTCACGACTTAACTGAAATAAGGGAACAAATTCTTAATTTGTGGTAACCATTTTCTAATTTGTTGCTATGACAAATATATTTTCATGTGCAGGGGTACTTACACTTTCTGAGGAACAATTTACCAAACAATATTAAAGTCTGTTCCTCACACAAAGCTATCTTATGGCTTCAGAAGATGAAGTCAAATGATGCACACCAATTGTATACAGTGCTGCTTGAAAGTTTGTGAACACTTTAGAATTTTCTATACTTCTGCATAAATATAACACAAAACATCATCAGATTTTCTTTCAAGTCCTGACAAAGAAAATCCAATCAAACAAATGAGACTAAATTAACTACTTTGTCATTTATTTATTGAGAAAAAGTGTTAAATATTTGTGAGCTGCAAAAGTATGTGAATCTTTCAGAATCTGGTGTGACCCCCTTTTGAAGCAATAAGAAGAAGAAGCTGCAGATCAATTCTGGACAACGGCTTGTAGGAATTTTAGCCCATTCTTCAATACAGAAACACTTGACCCCTGTGATGTTGGTGGTTTCCTTCTATGAACTGCTAGCTTGAGGTCCTTCCACAACATTTCAAGTGGATTAAGGTCTGGACTCTGACTCGGTCATTCCAAAACATTAACTTTGTTTTTTATTAACCACTTTTTTTTATTAACCAGAACAACTTGCGTGCTTTTGGTCATTCTCTTGCTGCATGACCCACTTTCTCTTGAGATTTGGTTCACGGACAGATGTCCTGACATTTCCCTTTAGAATTTGCTGGTATAATTCAGAATTCATTGTTCCATCAATAATGGCAAGCCGTCCTGGCCCAGCAAAACAGGCCCAAACCATGATACTACCAGTTTTGGGGGGAAATGCGAGTTACGTAATCAGATTACTTTTTTCAAGTAACTAGTAATGCATTACTTTTTCATTTACAAGAAAATATCTGAGTCACTTTTTGTTTCTGTTATGTATTTAATCCCATTTGATTAACCAAAGTCTTAGCTGCTGACCTTTGTTGATTTAATTCAACCATATTAATAAAGAAAACTTACTTTAGATTAACTAACATCTGTGCTTATTTTTTTCTCATTGCTAAAGAGTGTTGAACTTCCTTCTCCTACAGTTCTACCGTACAGACGTGAATTTACTTTTCCTTCAGCCTTAGGCTTATTTATATCACGTTTTGGTGTTAAAGGGCTTTTACATTTGCTAAAAATTTGAACTTTTTATATTAAAAACAAACAAGCAAGCCCTTCCAAGATTTAAAATGTAACGCAACAGAAATATAACACATTACTTTCCATAAGAAGTAACTAAGTAATGTAATTAGTTACTTTTTAGGGAATAACGCAATATTGTAATGCATTACTTTTAGAAGTAACTTTCCCCAACACTGGATACTACCACCACCACGTTTCATGGATGGGATAAGGTTCTTATGCTGGAATGCAGTGATTTTCTTTCTCCAAACATCGTCATTTAAACCAAAAATTATATTTCTGTCTTATCTGTCCACAAAACATTCCTCCAAATAGCCTTTTTACTTGTCCACATGATCTTTATCAAACTGCAGACTGACAGCAGTGTTTTTTTTTTTTGGAGAGCAGTGGGTTTCTTCTTGCAACTCTTCCATGCACACCGTGTTCTCCTGATGGTGGACTCATGAACATTAACATTAGCCAATGTGAGAAAGGCCTTCAGTTGCTTAGAAGTTACCCTGGGGTCCTTTGCAACCTCACAGACTTTTACACTTCTTGCTTTGGAGTGATCTTTGCTGGTCAACCACTTCTGAGGAGGGAGGTAAGTAGTCTTGAATTTCATCCATTTGTACACAATCTGTCTGCGGATTTGTGAAGTCCAAACTCTGGTTTTGTAACCTTTTCCACCCTGATGAGCAACAACAACTCTTTTTCTAAAGTCCTCAGAGATCTCCTTTGTTTGTGCCATGGTACACTTCCACAAACATTATCAGACTTTGATAGATCCCTGTTCTTTAAATAAAACAGGGCACACACTGACACCTGATAGACATCCTATTGATTGAAAACACCTGTGAAGAGATTAACTCTAACTTCACCTTCAAATTAACTGCTTATCCTAGAGATTCACATACTTTTGCAATGCACTAATATTTAACACTGGACCGTTTTTCCTCAATAAATAAATGACAAAGTATATATTTTCATTTAATTTGTATGATTGGGTTCTCTTTGTCAACTTTCAGGACTTTAAGATTCATATTTATGAAGATATATTGAATATTCTAAAGGGTTCACAAACTTTTAAGCAGTACTGTATTTTATTTTTATAATGCCTTTTTTCATCTTGCCATTTAAAAATGACCATTTACGTTCATTGCATGGAAATGTGAGTAAACATTGTGCCTAAGATGTCCAATTTGTGAAAAATACTACTGCTTTGAAATTAATGACAATATTCTGAAAGTTATGACAATTTGGGATTATCTATAACTAACTAACACTAAGGAGTTTACAGACTGAACGTCATTGTTTATTTGTGAATGGGATTTTTCCATGGATTTTAGAAGGTATGTAACTGGTTTGGTTGTGTAGCAGTGGGTATTTACCGTGGTGAGCACATGCAGGATGGTATCAATATGCCAGCGCTTAGAAGGGGAATACCTGACAAAGACACAAGACAAGTGCTGTTTAGTGCCTGTGACTTGCCAAAAACACAAAAAACAAACAATTTAACACTAATAAATACATTGGGATTACTACTTGATGCATTTTCCAATGGGCAGGCCAGTGATTGGTAAGCTGAGACATCACTTACATAGCAAATACTGAGCTCATGAATTTTAATTAGCGTTCACTGACATTGCTAGTTAATCAAATGATGGGCATGTGCATTAAAACTCAGTGAACATAGTCCTGTATGAGAGCAAACATATGAGAGGTGCTTGCTCACTGCTCAGATGTGAGTGTTCAATAGGAGAGATACATTTTACAAATGAACAGAGCCAAGCCACAAACACACAGACATATAATGGATGGAACTAACAGGTAGATATGAAGTACAAAGGACTGATGATACCTTTCAGCAGCGTTGAAGATGCCAGAAGCCGTTTGAGATCGAAGCTCTGGGGGACAGGTTGAAAGGAAAATGAGGAGCTCCTTCATCATTGAGCGAATGTTCACAGCAGACACAAGGGCAAGTGACAGTTCTAATGCACGACTGTAAAAGAAGAAGAGCAGAATGAATAACAGTAATTACAAAATCGTTTGTATACGTCTGTCATTTCTATACATCTTTGCTTTTTTAGAGCTTATAGTACCGCTTCACTGAGGTGTCTTGATCTTTTAGACAGTCCACAATAGTGCCTCTGTGCCGCTGCACTGCATTGTGGTCCGTCTGGACTATCTTCTGAAGAGATGTCATTGAAATGTAGCTGTAATGGATGAGAGGAGACAGAGAAGAAGAGTGTGCTGACGTGAAGGTCAAAAAATGAGTTTACAATTTAAAATTTCTGCTCTGAATTTATATTATACTTGCATTATATCTGAAATATGAAAAACATAGAGCAAATATGTCTACTTTCACTACTAGCCAAAAGTTTTTGAACAGTAAGGTTTTAATGTGTTTTAAAGAAGTCTCTTCTGCTCACCAAACCTGCAATTATTTGATCCAAAATACAGCTAAAGCAGCAATAATGTGAAATATTTTTACTATTTAAAATAACTGCTTTTTATTTGAATATATTTTAAAATGGATTTTTTTCCCGTGATAAAATCACAATTTTTAGCATCATTACTCCAGTCTTCAGTGTCACATGATCTTTCAGAGACACTTTTTATTACTATTATCAATATTTAAAATGGTTGAGTACATTTTTTTCAGGATTTTGATGAATAGAAAGATCCAAAGATCAGCATTTATTTTTCTGAAATAAAAAGCTTTTGTTAGATTATACACTATACCATTCAAAAGCTTGGAGTCAGTATAATTAATTATTTCTTTATTTATTTGGGAAAGAAATTATAGAAATTAATACTTTTATTTAGCAAGGTTGCTTTATCATCAATCAAATGATCAATTTAAAGGCATTTATAATGTTACAAAAGATTTCTATTTCAAATAAATGCTGTTCTTTTGAACTTTCTATTCATCAAAGAACCCTAAAAAAATTCTACTCAGCTGTTTTCAACACGATAATTTATTTTTTCTGAGCAGTAAATCAGAATATTAGAATGATTTCTGAAGGATCATGTGACTGAAGTAATGAAGCTAAAAATTCAACTTTGAAATCAAAGGAATAAATTACATTTTAAAATATATTCAAACAGAAAACAGTTATATAAAATATTTTTTAAATATTTTAAAAAATCTTACTGTTCAAAAACTTTCGACTGGTAGTGTATATCTATGTGAACTACATTCAAATTTGATTTTATAAAAATTCTACAAATATATTTTGAAATATTAAATCACTAAAATAAAGAAACTTACCGAATATTCCTGTCATTATTAAGTAGAAATCTCCCCAGAATATTCACAGCTAGCACCTTAAAAAACATAAATTAGAGACATTTAATGACCTGAAAAAAACATATACAATGCTCAAACACCCTTCTCTGCATAAAACTGTATATGAAATTCTGACCAACCCTAAGCCCGCTCTCCGAGTTGATGTCCATGATAGTTAGGACTGTTTCATACAGCACAGCACTGCCTGCAGTCTTACTGCTGTCTGTATTTGTTGCCACCTGTGCATCAGAATCACCAAAATCAAGCATCATAAACTCTGCTTTAAATATACATAGCTACACTACACAGCGTGCGTTTGTTCAATTGTACCTGTGCCAACAAGTCATTCATGGCATCACTAGCAGTGTCATTATTGTGACCAAGGATTCTTAGCAATCTAAGAATGCGAACCTGAGGGACAGAAAGAGACCGATCAAATCCTAATATTCAAAGACTTCAGTATAAAATGTAGAATTTAAGTTGCAGCCTAATAACAGACCTGTAGAAAAGGGTCACTGATACCAGCTACATTGTGCTCAGGTGAATAACTGGAGGTCACAAGACCTTTCATAATCTGAACCAGTTCAGGAACAGCCTAATGGAATGGGGGAAAAAATGATTAGATGTTTGTATAATTGTAGGTAATTAAAGTAAAGTATTTGGAGAAAATTCACTTGAATTACCTTGCGGAACTGACTGAGAGTGTCAGGATTACGTTCACACAATTCAGTGATAAGAACCACAGCTCCATGCAAAACCCCTGTGAAAACAGTCAGGAAGTTATTAAAAAACAATGCACACAATTTTAATTTATGATGTTTATACATAAGTTGCGAAAATTAGCACTAACCATGGTTCTTCTCAGACAGCAGAGACCTTGCTGAAGGAGTAAACAGCTCTGCGAGCTCTGGGACCTTTCTTATTATGTGGACGGCACACAGCGTGGCCTAAAGCATTAATCATTATCAGCAGCACACAGATACGAAACATGATTCAGCAGGATTGTGCTAGTTTGGATGCTGACACGACATGACTTTAACTGCAAGTTTATTGACATAAAATGTCACGAACTGACCTTTTTCTTGATATAAGAATTAGAGGCCCTGAGGAGCCGTTCGATCTCTGATGCCAGGTCTCGACACATCTCAGCGGAACCCATGCAGGCCAGAGTGCAGAGAGCCAGAGACTGAACATACTGACTGCTGTGGGAAAGGTCACTACAACAGAGATGAAATGGCTAGTCAGAATAATGATTCAAAACTTGAATTACATAATATCAGCAAAAAATAAACAAACTATAAAACCTAAGCAAATATGTTCAAAGGGATAGCTCACTCAAAAATTAAAATCGGTCGAAAATGTATTCACTCTCAGGCCCTCTAAGATGTAGATGAGTTTGTTTCTTCATTGGAAGAGATTTGGATACGTATAGGTAGACTGTATCCAAAGGCCACTATACGAAAGCCAGTCAAAGCAGGTTCGTGAACATTTAAGAGCAAGTTGCCTATTTGTCTTCAACACTACAGTTGAGGTCAAAAATGTACATCCTCCTTTCAGAATCTGTGAAATGTGAATTATTTGACCAAAATAAGAGGGATCATACAAAATGCACGTTATTGTTTGTTTAGTACTGACCTGAATATGATATTTCACATAAAAGATGTTTACACATAGTCCACAAGAGAAAATAAAAGTTGAATTTATAAAAATTAATTACCCTGTTCAAAAGTTTACATCCCTTTGATTCTATATGCAACTATTACAGAAGGTTCAAATGTTCACTGATGCTCCAGAAGAGAAAACCATGCATTAAGATCAGGGTAAATTGTACTTATTTTGTCTTCTGGGAAACATGTAACCATCTTCTGTAGCTTCTGAAGGGCAGTACTAAATGAAAAAATATGATGTTTAGGCAAAATAAGAAAAATGTACACATCTCTTTTCTGTTCAAAAGTTTTCACCCCTGCTCTTAATGCCAGTTTTTTTTCTTTTATCGATTAACGTCTTGTGAAGTGAAATGAAGCAAATTTGTAAGAAACAAGTCCATTATTAAGGCATTTTAACTTGAAACTGACGCTTCTGGAAAAAATATGAGTCCATAATCCATAATAATAACACTTTCCCCAGTGAAAAGTCCATCTCCTGTTGTCCTTTCACATCAAAATCGTCCAACATATTTGTCTAAGGATGTTTTAACTTGTAAACCATGCATAATCATACTTGTGAATATTTCTCTCCTGATTCAGATGAAATTTTTTTCATTGGAGAAAGCAATATTATGGAAACAGGTCTTTTTAGCCAATGGGTTGAAGATAAAAAATGACTTAATGATGATTGTTTATTACAAATATGCACATTTCCCCCCTTCACAAGACATCAACTGATGGACTGGAGGCGTGTGGATTACTTGTGGATTATTATTGATGTTTTTATCAGCGGTTTGAAATCTCATTCTGAGGGCATTCAATCACTGCAGAGGATCCATTGTTTGAGCAAGCGACGTAATGCTAAATTTCTCCAAATCGGTTCTGATCAAGAAACTCATCTACATCTAGGATGTACATCTTCATTTTTGGGCAAGCTATTCCTTTAAAAATAACTGAAAAGTATTAATAAACGTGACTCTGGACCACAAAACCAGTCACAAGTGTCAACTATTTGAACATCTGGAATTTGAGGGTGCAAAAAAATCTAAATATTGAGAAAATTGTCCAAATGAAATTCTAAGCAATGCATATTACTAATCAAAAATTAAGTTTTTATATATTTACGGTAGGAAATTTACATAACATCTTCATGGAACATCTTTACTCAATATCCTAATGATTTTTGCCATAAAAGAAAAATAAAAGATAATTGTGATCCATACAATGTTTTGTTGGCTATTGCTACATTCCACTTAAAAAAATAGTGTTTACTTCTTAATTGAGTTGGTAATCAGTAAGCTAGCATCCTGCTTCTCATCAAGGAGCATCATGGCTCCCAGGTAACCGATCCGCTTCTCGCTGTACCTGGGGCTGGCAATCAGACGTACACACTCCATCTGCGGAAGACAACACTGAATAAGATATATGACAGGTGAAATGAAAAACATGATATAAAGTACAGAGTGAGCAGGATGAACAAATAAGACATAAATGAAGTGGTATGACTTATGAAAACCTCTTTATCCATCAATGCACAGTTACCTGGCCGAAGTGTGCAGGGTAGCCTAGCATGTGAACATACAGTAGTTTTGCCAGGCTGTGCGAACGCTCCCCATTGTCACCCTGGCGAAATTGTGCTCGGATATCCGCACACTCTCTTTGGATAATGCCCCTCTCCTCACCTTGCGTCCGGGCACTTCGGATGACCCGGATCATTTCCTGTAAACGCACTGATGGAGTCATGACTGTATCTGCAATCAGAGAGATTGAGAGAGGTAGTTCATTGAAATTGAAAGAGGAACCGGCACATACCCAGCACAAACCAAGGACGTCGCATTGTTTTTTAGTACTTGTTTCATTTGCATATTAAAGGGACAGTTCACCCACAAATAAAATTCTGTCATTAATTACTCAAATCGTTCCAAACCCGTAAGACCTTTGTTCATCTTTGAAACACAAATTAAGATATTTTTGATCATTTGTGTTCCAAAGATGAGAGTCTTGCGGGTTTGAAATGATATGAGCTGAGTAATTAATAACAGAATTTTAATTTTTCAGTAAACTATCCCTTTAATGCATTTTAACTTGACTTGAATGATTTTATATTATTTGCAACTTTGTGGGTCTAATCTAGTTGCATTTAAAATAAACAAAGAACTATTTATAACTAAATATGGATTCAAACTTGAGGTTGGTGGGATTTTTAAAACATGTTTTTACAAGTCTTTTATGCTCAGCAAGAGTGCATTTCTTTGATAAGAAATACAGTAAAAACAGTAATACTGTGAAAAATGATTGCAATTCCAAATAAATGTTTCTATTTTAATATACTTTAGAAAGTAATTTACTCCTGTGATTACAAAGCTACATTTTCAGCAGTCATTCCTCCAGTCTTCAACGTTACATAATCCTTCAGAAATCATTCTAATATGCTGATTTCATTTTCAAGAAACATTTCTTATCATTATCAATGTTGAAAACAATTGTTCTGCCTAATATTTTTAGATAACCTCATACGTTGTTTTGTTTTATGAATACAAAATTTCAAAGAATTAAGAGATTAGAAAAAATGTTTAACATTATAAATGACTTTCAAGTCCCTTTTGATGAATTTGACAACAAATGTGACTCAAGACCACAAAACCAGTCATAAGCAGCACTGGTATATGTTTAGAGCAATAGCCAACAATACATTGCATGGCTCGAAATTATAATTTTTTCGGTAACACTTTACAATAAGGTTCATTAATTAAACATTAGTTAATGTACTAACTAACATGAACTAACCATGAGCAATACATTTGTTACTGTATTTACTAATCTTCATTAACGTTAGTTAACGAAAATACAGTTGTTCGTTGTTTGTTCATGTTAGTTCACACTGCATTAACTAATGTTAACAAGATTTTAATTTTAAATGTTGAAATTAACATGAACAAAGATTAATAAATGCTGTATAAGTGCAGTTCATTATTAATTCATGTTAACTAATGAACCTTATTGTAAAGTGTTACCATTTTTTCTTTTATGCCAAAATCATTAGGATATTAAGTAAAGATCATGTTCCATTAAGATATTTTGTAAATTTCATACTGTAAATATATCAAAACTTCATTTTTTTTTAGTAATACACATTACTAAGAACTTTTCTGGACAACTATATAGGGCGATTTTCTCAATATTTTGATTTTTTTACACCCTTGGATTCCAAATTTTCAAATAGTTGTATCTCAGCCAAATATTGCCCTCTCCTAACAAACCGTACATCAATGGAAAGTGTATTTATTTGGCTTTTCAGATTTCAAATGACCCTTATGACAGGTTTTGTAGTCCAGGGTCACAAATGAGTCAAAATTCTCAGTGAATGAACAAATATAATGTAAACATAATTGTGTGTCCCAAAAATTAGCCATTTTGACTCCACTATTACTTTAAAAACTGTTATAAGGGCATAAGTAGTTTATAGATTATTTGGGCCTGTCACATACTTCCCTTTTCTCTTTGGCACAGATGAGGAACATACACCTGCTTTCACTTCATATCTTCCCATGTCTGACTACAATCACACCCGCATGCGCAGCGCGCTCACTACGCGGCCTTCAGTCTCGGTGACGTTTCTTCCTATAAAACGCATTCCACATCTCATTATCGTTTTGACATCTAATACAGCCATCTTCATATATTATTTACAGCGCAGTCCATGCGTTCAAATACAGACAGTTTCCTCGAACCACCATCTTCAAACACAAACGCTGTGCGTGTAGCAAAATCAGACAAGCTAACGTTACATTATGTTGATAAAACGCCAACAGTCAGGTGATAAAAACATGCAACATCTGAAAACTGCGATAAAATAGCGCTGGTTGTCGCTCTCGTCGTTTGCAAGAGATGTAAACATTTCTTGCTTTTGGTACCCTGCATCTGTTTGTGATTAAATTGAGTGTTATTATAACACTTTTCGATGGCAAAAGTCAAGTTTGTGCAGGTCCTGAGTGTTGTCAACCTGTGTTTCTGTACGCTGACGTTCCAGCATCTGATCCTGGGCTCCTCGTCTTACCTTTGGCAGCGCAGTAATTCCAATCGCCGAAGCCTGCCACAGGCTGCTCAGTGCCTAATTCATCCGCTCCTCCTCTTCTGTTTAACCTTGCGATGTAACCGTTGGTAACCAGACGATGTCTTTTACTGAACGAGTAACTTTACGCTGTAAGAGCATTTACAAATGTGTCCATAAGCCTCATAGTACAGCGCAACTTCCGCCATCCGGGTGTGCCATTCATTCCCGTCCAGCTGCTCTGGAACTGGAAAAATACTTGTGTGCAGTGTGTATTTAAAGAACCCATACACTATTTACTGATTTTTCGTGTATTATTTTAGGGTGAATTATATAATGAAATGTTACAAAATATGGCAAGCCGTTGAACATTTATTCCATAAAATAACTGTATATAATTTTCTGTTTGTTGCTGATAAGCGTATCTATTTGTTTTACAAGTACACTACCGTGCAAAACTTTGTGGTCAGTGATGTCTCATCAAGGTTGCATTTATTTAATTAAAAATGTAATAAAAAAACCTTAATATTGTGAATGTTTCTGTAAAATAACTTCTATGCCCTTTAAATTGTTTATGTGCAGCCGTTATTCTAGTCTTCAGTGTCACATGATCTCTTCTAATATGCTGATTTGGTGCTTAAAGAAATAGTTCACCTAAAAAATGAAAATTATGTCATTAATTACTCACCCTCATGCCATTCCAAAACCGTACGACCTTCGTTCATCTTCAAAACACAAGTTAAGATATTTTTTTGATGAAATCTAAGAGACTGAGAGAATATTTCTGACCCTGCATAAAGCAATGCAACTACCACATTCAAGGCCCAGAAAGGTAGTAAGGATATCATTAAAATAGTCCATGTGACATCAGTGGTTCAACCTTAATTGCATAAAGCTACAAGAAACCTTTTTGTGTGCAAAGAAAACAAAAATAATGACTTTATTCAACAATTTCTTCTTTTCTGTGTCAGAGTACAGCAAAAGAACAGCATTTGAAATAGAAATCTTTTGTAGCATTTATAATGTCTGTTTGTCTATCTGTTTTGATCAATTTGACACATTCTTGCATAATAAAAATAAGCAATTAATTTCTTCAACAAAAAAACAAAACAAAACTGAAAAGTAGTATATATTTAGTATATAATTACATGACTATTCATTAGGTTTTAGCAACTGGCACAAATTAGATCCTAGTGAAAGTGAATTAAATACTAGACTCTCAACATAAGTCAAAAGTTTACATACACCTTGCAGAATCTGCAAAATGTTCATTATTTTACCAAAATAAGAGGGATCATACAAAACACGTTATTTTTTTATGTAGTACTGACCTGAATAAGATATTTCACATAAAAGACGTTAACATATAGTCCACAAGAAAATAATACATTTATAAAAATGACGCTGTTTAAAAGTTTACATACATTTGATTCTTAATATTGTGTTGTTACCTGAATAAACAGCTGTTTTAGTTGTTTATGAGTCCCTTGTTTGTCATGAACAGTTAAACTGCATGCTGTTCTTCAGAAAAATCATTCAGGTCCCACAAAATTTTTTTTTTCAGCATTTCTGTGTATTTAAACCCTTTCCAACAATGACTGTATGATTTTGAGATCCATCTTTTCACACTGAGGACAACTGAGGGACTCATATGCAACTATTAGAGAAGGTTCAAATGCTCACTGATGCTCCAGAAGGAAAAACAATGCATTAAGAGCAAAGGGTGCAAACTTTCAAACAAAATGAAGATGTGTAGATTTTTCTTATTTTGCCTAAATATCCAATTTTTTCATTAAGTACTGCCCTTCAGAAGCTACATTAGATACATACATGTTCCCCAGTAGACAAAATAAGTTAAATTTACCCTGATCTTCAAATTCAAAAAGTTTTTACCCCCTGCCTCTTAAAGGAGTAGTTCACTTTCAGAACAAAAATTTACAGATAATGTACTCACCCCCTTGTCATCCAAGATCTTGATGTCTTTCCTTCCTCAGTCGTAAGGAAATGTTTTTTGAGTAAAACATTTCAGGATTTCTCTCCATATAATGGACTTCTATGGTGCCCCCAAGTTTGAACTTCCAAAACGCAGCTTCAAAGGGCTCTAAACGATCACAGCCAAGGAAAGAAGGGTCTTATCAAGCAAAATGATGGGTTATTTTCTAAAAAAAAAGAAAAAAAAAAAGAACAATTTATATACTTTTTAACCTCAAATGCTTGTCTTGTCTAGTTAGACAAGACAAGCATAACCTCAAATGCTTGTCTTGTCTAGTTAGACAAGACAAGCATTTGAGATTAAAAAGTATGTAAGTTGTAAATGTTTTTAGAAAATAACCAATCGTTTCGCTAGATAAGATCCTTCTTCCTCGGCTGGGATCATTTAGAGCCATTTGAAGCTGCATTTAAACTGCATTTTGGAAGTTCAAACTCGTGGGCACCATTGAAGTCCACTATATGGAGAGAAATCCTGAAATGTTTTCCTCGAAAAACACCATTTCTTTACGACTGAAGAAAGAAAGACATGAACATCTTGGATGACAAGGGGGTGAGTACATTTTCAGTATTTTTTTTTCTGAAAGAAAACCTTTTGTAATAATTTCATCTCAAAATCATTTTGAACAGGTTCATTTTTATAAATTCAACTATTCTTCTTTCTTGTGGACTATATGTAAACATCTTATTATTATGTGAAATATCTTATTCAGGTCAGTACTAAATAAAAAATAACATACATTTTGTATGATCCCTCTTATTTTGGTAAAATGATTAACATTTAGCAGATTCTGCAAGGTCTATGATGTAAACTTTTGACTTCAACTGTAAATAGGTAGTTAAACTGGAATATGATATTTTAGGAAGTGAAATCTGAACCACAGACCCACATAAAACTATTGTCAAAATAAAAAATAAATACTAGTTAAAGAAATAAATATACAAATGTCACAACAGAGATCTTTTTCTTTTCTTACGGCATTCATTTATGCATTGTTTGTTCAGGAGCTGGATTCAGCCAACTCTGTTCTTAGACAGACAGTACTGTTCATTGTGGGGTTGGGGGTAGAACTCATTTGTTTTCCAAAGAATGGACATGACTAGTAGAATAAAGTCACACTGTTTTAAACACTGTGTGGTTTGTACAACAGCACTAGTATAATGTGTTATATCATGTATTTTAACTAGTAGATGCCACACATTCTGGTCGATTCTAACTGAAGATTGCTTTAGTTTTTATTAAATGGATTTCTTTTTTCTCTATTACCTTGATAAAAGCTTGTGTGCTGAAACGGGTCAGTTTTAAATAAAGAGTAAGTTCTTCAATTAACAAATGGTGGTTTACCTTACCTTCACTAAAATAGACTCAAGGCTTAAAATGTAACATAATTCTGAACATGTTTTGTTGTCCTTGTCCAACATGAAAGCAGGGTGTAGGATGTGGGTTATATAACACAGCAGGCTATTGTTCCCATTTACTGCTAAATTACAGACATATTCCATGCTGGCAGGATTCCATGCTGGTAAATAACACACATTCAAGACAGATTTCTTTCTTTCTTTCTCCTCATTTGGTGTTTGTGTTGTTATAGGTCATTATTTATTTTCAAGAAGTCTGAAATGTGAATAAATGTTAAACACTTGCACACAACAAATGCAAAAATGTATCTTCATAATTCATAATTATTCAACCATTTATAATAGAGAATAAAATGTAGTGAATACAAACAGAAACCGACCAGGAAGAGCAATAACATGCTCAATATAAAAATACAAAATTATCAGTAACAGTGACAGCAACAATATTTATATTGCATTTAAAAATCTTGCCAATGGGTGGCAGTATTGCATCGATAATATTTAAGGCCAGTCATTGAAAAGAAAAAAAAATACTTTTTTTTAGCTATTAAATTATTCTCCACACTATGTGCATGTTTGTTTTGCATTTTCACAACCTACCATAAAAAACTCACATTGCTTAAGTTTAGCTGATGAATGAATATCCATCAATGAACTTCCTTTAATCCTATTCAGTTTCTTCTTTGTCTTCATTTCCATCTTCACTGCCCTCAGCGGGATATACCACCATGAACAACTTCTGCCCCAAGCGTGTCAGTTTAGCTATTTAGACAGACAACAGCAGATGGAGTGTCTTTAGTAGCCTCTGCAGGCCTCATTCACAATCTGTTTAGTCAAATGCAAATATAACTGACATTTGTAAATCATTTTCATCCATCAATATTAATTGAGATTCAAGATAATACCATACCAACAAATGAGTTGAAGCTCTTGGGCTTGTTTTCCCAATAGATGCCAAATAAATACACAGGAACACCTGACAGCATGATGGCCAGACCAATGCCACACACCACAGGCTCCGAGTACAGAGAGAAGATCAGCAGGAATGCCCAGAAAATCAGGAAAATTACTGGCCACGCCAAGCTCACCTGTGGAGTGAAACAAGCTGATTACAGTAAACGACTACAAATGCACAGTACCCCCTTTCCCTCCACCCAAAAAATGAAATCTGTAATTATACATCATTATTGTTCAAAGCAAATGCTGAGATCTGACAGCTCTTGAGGTTTAACGCTGTGTCAAAACTACAAAAAGTCATTAAGATTCAGCTTTACCTTGATTGGTCGATGTATGTTTGGTTTTCTGATGCGGAGCACAATCTGCCCAGCAACAGTGACTCCATAAAACAGGTAGTTGATGAAGCCAACATAGTTGATGAGGGTGTATATGTCACTGGTGCACAGCATTAGCAGGGTTGATATACACTATAAAATAAATAAGTATTTGATATGAATTTACTGTAAGCACTTACTAACATTGCATATAGTTCAGAAAAAAAAGAAGATATTTAGATTATTTAAAGGTATAGTTCACTCAAAAATAACAATTTGAGTACAAATGTAGTCATTCTCAGGCCATTCAAGATGTAGATGAGTTTCTGAGAAATTTAGCATTACTTGTTCACTGATGGATCCTCTGTGGTGAATGGGTGCCGTCAGAATGAGAACCCAAACTGCTAATAAAAACACTATTCCAGACTTTTTGCAAACTTAAAGGATTAGTTCACTTCCAGATTAGAAATGTCCTGATAATTTACTCACACCTATGTCATCCAAGATTTTCATGTCTTTCCTTCTTCAGTCGAAAAGAAATTAAGTGTTTGAGGAAAACATTCCAGGGTTTTTCTCCATATAGTGGACTTCAATGCAACCCAATGGGTTGAAGGTCCAAATTGCACTTTCAGTGCTGCTTCAAAGGCATTTACGCAATCCCAGCTGAGGAATAAGGGTCTTATCTAGTGAAATGATTGGTCATTTTTTTAAAAAAAGAGTCAAATTTATATACTTTTTAACCACAAATGCTCATATTTTACTAGCTTGACCTCACACATGATGTACGAGGAAGTACCAACCAGTGTTGTTTTCGTCAACGATGACGATGACGAAATCATTTCGTTGACGCAACTTTTTTTCATGACAACAACATTTCCTTTTATTGTGCATGCCAATTAAAACCTAAAAAGTATCTGCCGCGATGGCAAGCCGTTTTAGCATTAAATACTCTTTGCCATTCTAGTAGGCTATAGCAAGCCGTTTTAGCATTCTATCCTTGTTTGGTTACGCCCACCACGTGCTCAACATGTCACATTGTTGTCACTCAGACAGACAGACGATTAACCATGATGGCGGCAGTTTGCACATTATTTCAAATATGTCTTTTATGTCTAAAACCATTCCTTCATTATTGTAATTATTGGTGAAAATAGTCAATCCGGAAGCTCACATTGTGTTGAACTATAGATCTGCTATTTTCACAACTTATAAGTGTCACTACCCAACAGCAAAATACTTACTGACCTACATTAATTTGTTAAAAGACTACTTTCCCCCCTTTTTTTGACTAAAACTAGACTAAAACCTTTATGACTTTTCGTCGACTAAAATTGGACTAAAACTATCACATATAGAAGTGACTAAAATTTGACTAAAACTAATAAGCATTTTAGTCCAAAAGACTAAGACTAAATCTAAGATGGTTGTCAAAAACAACACTGGTACCAACCCAGTGTTTACACATGCAGTCAAATGCCCTAAAACAATGATGTCAGACAATTTAAAGGAACACTCCACTTTTTTTGGAAATTCTCCAACTCCCCCGAGTTAATAAGTTGAGTTTTACCATTTTGAAATCCATTCAGTCGTTCTCCTGTTCTGGCGACATCACTTTTAGCATAGCTTAGCATAGATCATTGAATCCTATTAGACCAATAGCATCGCGTTCAAAAATAACCAAAGAGTTTCGGTATTTGTCCTATTTAAAACTTGACTCTTCTGCAGTTATATCGTGTACTAAGACCAGCGGAAAATGTAAAGATGCAATTTACTAGACCAATAAGATAAGGAACTACACTGCCATTCCGGTGTAATAGTCAAGGAAGTTTGCTGCCGTAATATGGACGCAGCAGGTGCAGTAATATCACACAGCGCCTGAAATTAGTTCCCAGCTAGGTAACTTCCAACGAGGAACGATCCCTGTGCATGCAGTTGGTCACGTTGTGCTGTGATGTGCTGCGTGATATTACTGCGCCTGCTTCGGCCATGTTACGGCAGCAAACTTCCTTGACTATTATGCCAGAATGGGAGTGTAGTTCCTAGAGTTTTTCGCCCTACCCTACATTTTTAAACCGCAGAATACAGACGAGGAACTAACCGTATGTGACTTTTCCAAACGTGATCACACAATGCGCAAGACGTGCATGTGCATCACAGAGCTAGTGCAAGCATTTGTGGTTAGAAAATTGATTGTTTCGCTAGATAAGACTCGTATTCCTCGACTGGGATGGTGTAGAGCCATTTGAAGCTGCATTTAAACTGCAATTTGGACCTTAAACCAGTTGGGCACCACTGAAGTCCACTATAAAGAGAAACATCCTGAAATGTTTTCCTCAGAAACCTTCATTTCTTTTCGTTTAAAGAAAGAAAGAACATCTTTGATGACATAGGGGTGAGTAAATGAAAAGGAAATTTTTATTCTGGAAGTTAACTAAGCCTTTAATGCAAACACACAGCATTTTGCTTCACGAGATAATAATTGATGGACTCCCTGCAGAGGATCCACTGGTGAGCAAGTGATGTAATGCTAAATTTCTCCAATCTGTTGGCCTGAGGGTAAAATTTCAGCAAACTTTAATTTCTGGGTGAACTATTCTTTGAAGGAATGAAATAAAGAGCTCACAGTGAAAATCAAAGCTGGGATAGGTGTACAGCGGTTCATATGAATCATCGCCAACAGACGGGGAAGATGGCCTTCCCTCGCACCTGCAAAGAATAACCTGAGAAAGACAACTGTCAATTAACCTGATACTACAATGAAATCCATTGACATTGAAGAAAAAATTCACCCAAAAATAAAAATTCCAACATTAGTTACTCACTCTCATGTTGTTCCAAACCCGTAAAACCTTTATCTTCGGAAACACAAATTAAGATATTTCTGATGAAATCCGAGAGCTTTATGACCCTGCATAAACTACCAAGTTCAAGGCCAAGAAAGGTAGTAGGACATTGTTAAAATAGTCCATGTGACAACAGTGGTTCAACTGTAATGCTATGTGTCACGCCAGGCCAGCAGAGGGAGCCCTTACCCCCACTGACTGTTGCTGCTCCCTCTGCTGGCCTGGCGTGACATAGCCCCCCCCCAAGGAGCGGCTTCCAGACGCTCCAAAAAACAACAGGAGGAAACAGTCCAGGGGAGCGGTGGGGGGGCCAGGAGACTGAGGCAGAACAGGTTGGGCAAAGGCCCTCCAGAGCAGGGCAGGAGATTCAGGAGCCCTCCAGGGCAGGGCTGGAGGCAGAGCAGTCCTTTGAGGTGGAGCAAGAGTCTTAGGAGCCCTCCAGGGCGGAGCAGGAGGCTTAGCGACCCTCCGGGGCAGAGCAGGAAGCGTAGAAGCCCTCCAGGGCGGAGCCGAAGGCGGAGCAAGGGGTTTAGGAACCCTCCAGGGCGGAGCAGGAGGCGGAGCGGCCCTCCAGGGCAGAGCAGGAGGCGCAGGAGCCCTCCAGGGCGGAGCAGGAGGCGCAGGAACCCTCCAGGGCGGAGCAGAAGGCGCAGGAGCCCTCCAGGGCGGAGCAGGAGGCGCAGGAGCCCTCCAGGGCGAATCAGGAGGCGCAGGAGCCCTCCAGGGCGGAACAGGAGGCGCAGGAGCCCTCCAGGGCAGAACAGGAGGCGCAGGAGCCCTCCAGGGCGGAGCAGGAGGCGCAGGAGCCCTCCAGGGCGAATCAGGAGGCGCAGGAGCCCTCCAGGGCGGAACAGGAGGCGCAGGAGCCCTCCAGGGCAGAACAGGAGGCGCAGGGGCCCTCCAGGGCGGAACAGGAGGCGTAGAAGCCCTCCAGGGCGGAACAGGAGGCCGCATTATGGACTGGGACCTGGGGAGAACAGAGATAGAGGAGGCAGACAGAGCAAGGAGAGAAGTAGAGAGTTCATGGGAGAACGTGGCCTCCATAGCCGTGACCAGGCAGACGAGAACTTCAGGAACGACTTTCGTGGCAGTTCCTGGGCAGACAGAGACTTCTGGAACGGCCCCAGACGCCAAGACAGAGATGACAGGGAACCTAGGCGGTGCAGGCAGAGCAGGGAGTCTTGGCGGGGCAGACAGAGCAAGGGACCTTGGCGGAGCAGACAGAGCAAGGGACCTTGGCGGAGCAGACAGAGCAAGGGACCTTGGCGGAGCAGACAGAGCAAGGAGTCTTGGCGGAGCAGACAGAGCAAGGGACCTTGGCGGAGCAGACAGAGCAAGGGACCTTGGCGGAGCAGACAGAGCAAGGGACCTTGGCGGAGCAGGCAGGGCAGGGAATTTTGGCGGAGCAGACAGAGCAAGGGACCTTGGCGGAGCAGACAGAGCAAGGAGTCTTGGCGGAACAGGCAGAGCAAGGAACCTTGGCGGAGCAGGTAGAGCAAGGAGTCCTGGCGGAGCAGATATAGCAGGGAACCCTGGCGGTGCTGGCAGAGCAGGGAGCACTGGCGGTGCGGGCAGAGCGTGAAGCCTTGGCTGAGCGGGCAGAGCGTGAAGCCTTGGCGGAGCGGGCAGAGCGTGAAGCCTTGGCGGAGCGGGCAGAGCGTGAAGCCTTGGCGGAGCGGGCAGAGCGTGAAGCCTTGGCGGAGCGGGCAGAGCGTGAAGCCTTGGCGGAGCGGGCAGAGCGTGAAGCCTTGGCGGAGCGGGCAGGGCGTGAAGCCTTGGCGGAGCGGGCAGAGCGTGAAGTTCCGCTATGTACGCCACCTCCGAAAGAGGTATAGGCGCAGCGGACATGCCTGTAGATGAGGTCTCCAGAACAAACTTGTGGGCAGACTCATGGGCCGAAGAGGCAACTGGGGCGCAGTGTGCAGCCCACACACTCAAAATGGCGATAGCCATAACAGGTAACACAGTTGGCAGAGGAATGCCCTCCGGGTCATTGGGCGTGGGGCTTGGGAGCGTTGGCTCTGTGTGACTTGGGAGCGTTGGTTCTGCATGGCTTGGCAGCGTTGGCTCTGCATGGCTTGGGAGCGTTGGCTCTGCATGGCTTGGGAGCGTTGGCTCTGCATGGCTTGGGAGCGTTGGCTCTGCATGGCTTGGGAGCGTTGGCTCTGCATGGCTTGGGAGCGTTGGCTCTGCATGGCTTGGGAGTGAAGGCTCTGGATGCTCAGGGGAGATGTGACTTGGCAGTGAAGAAGTAGCTATGACCTGACTCGTCATGACAAGAGCAGCAGTGACTTGATTTGGCGTGAGAGGGACAGCTGTGGCTTGGCTTGGCTCGGAGGGAACAGCTGCTTGACTTGGCCTGACAGGAACAGCAGCTGTATCTTGACTTGTCCTGGCAGGGACAGTGACTGTGACGTGACTTGACTCGGCAGGGACAGCAGCTGTAACTTGACTTGACTTGGTAGGAACGGCAGCTGGTGCAGGTTCGAGAGAAGCAGATATGACGTTCACAGGCGATGGCTTGGTTGACGTGGCGTGAGCAGACGCTGGCTTGGTTGACGTGGCGCTAGCAGACGCTGGCTTGGCTGATGTGGCGCTAGCAGACGCTGGCTTGGCTGATGTGGGGTGAGCAGACGTTGGCTCGGCTGACAGTAAGGGACCAGCCGAACGAGCTGACAGCAGTGGTGGGTCCTCCAAGCTAGACATTAGTCTCTGATACGTCCTGGAAGGGTGAGAGTCTGACGCTGTAGCCACTCTGTTAATAACAGCCTCAGGTATGGCGGCCATTTTGTGTGCCAGCACGGGCGTGGCGGTCATCTTGGGTGCAGGCTCTGGCGTGGCGGCCCTCTTTGCAGCAGGCTCTGGCGTGGCGGCCATCTTTGCAGCAGGCTCTGGCGTGGCGGCCATCTTTGCAGCAGGCTCAGGCGTGGCGGCCATCTTAGCAGCAGGCTCTGGCGTGGCGACCATCTTAGCAGCAGGCTCTGGCGTGGCGGCCATCTTTGCAGCAGGCTCTGGCGTGGTGGCCATTCTGACCGGGAACTCAGGAACGGAAGCCATCTTATGAACGTGCTTTGGAACGGCGGCCATCTTGTGAGCAGGGTCTGGAAGAGCGGCCATTTTGCGAACAGGATCAGGAAGGGCGGCCATCTTGGGTGCAGTCTCAGGAAAGGCGGCCATCTTATGAGCTGACTCGGGAAGGACAGCCATCTTGGAAGCAGGCTTTGGGACGGCGGCCATCTTGTGAACTGGCTTGGGGGTGGCAGCCATCTTGTGAACAGGCTTGGGGATGGCGGCCATCTTGTGATCGGGCCTTGGGGTGGCAGCCATCTTGTGAGAGAAGTCAGACGTGGTAGATTTCTTGTGAGCTGGGTCCAATCGGGTGACCATCTTGAATGCGGACTCAGGAAGGATGGTCATTCCGAAAGCTGATTCGGGAAAGGCGGCCATTTTGTGAACAGGTTTAGGGAAGGTAGCCATCTTGTGAAGGGGCTCCTGAAAGGCAGACATCTTATGAACAGGCTTTGAACTAGCAGACATCTTGTGCTTTGGCTCTGGGCTAGTAGACATCTTGTGCTGTGGCTCGAAGCTAGCAGACGTCCTGTGCTGTGGCTCGAAGCTAGCAGACATCTTGTGCTGTGGCTCGAAGCTAGCAGACATCTTGTGCTGTGGCTTGAAGCTAGCAGACATCTTGTGCTGGGGCTCAACTAGAATGCCCACAGTACATGGAGAGCCGCATAACGACAGTGCATAGTTCATATAATCCTTCAGTGAGCATAAGGATTTCCCCCCAGGCAACATTGATCTTGTTGGTTCATTCAGCCCCATACGGAATAAGTCCTTAAAGTATACCTCATCAAAAAATGATACTTTATGCAACAACTCACTGAAACGTTGAACATATTCCTTGATGGGGAGATCTCCTTGTCTGAGGAGCAGAAGTTGGTCGACTGGGTCCATGTTGTGATGCTGGTGGTGAGTAAAGCCGCTGGATCCGGGTGTGGCGAAGTATTCTGTCACAAACGGGACGACCAAGAGTGAGGATCCAAATGCAAGGCTTTATTAAGCAGATCGTAGTCAGACAGACAGGGTCGAAAACACCAGCAAACATGAACAGCGAAGACAATCCAATAGCGTAATCCAATAAACAAGCGTGGGTCAAAATCCAAGTGGGCAGTCCAAATGAAACAATGAAATGAAAACAAGAAACTAGAAAACTAAGACTAAGACTGGGAAAACAAAAACAGAACTATGGCTAGGGAACAACAAGGAGACTAGGAAACCTGAGAGCAAAGGAAAACGCTTGGTAGAGTCCGCTGGAGCAAAACAATACTTCGCGATGTGTGTGTGTGATGAGCTGGCTTTTATGTCTGATAAACAGGAAGTAACCATAGAGGCAGCAGAGGGAGCAGCAACAGTCAGTGGGGGTAAGGGCTCCCTCTGCTGGCCTGGCGTGACACTATGAAGCTACAAGAATACTTTTTGTGTGCAAAGAAAACAAAAATAACGACTTTATTCAACAATTTCTTATCCTCCAGATCAGTCTTCATCAAGAGTAAGAGGGCAGTGAATGTATCACCTGCATCACTGTCTATGCAGGGTCAAAATATCTTAATTTGTGCTCCGAAGATGAACAAAGGTCTTGCAGCTTTGGAACGACATAAGGGTGAGTAATTAATGACAGAATTTTAATTTTTGGGTGAACTAACTCTTTAAAATATAATGCAAATTGAATTAATAATTGAGAAATAACACAGCAACATTAAGACTGACCTAGATGATGTGAAAAGGGAACCATTAACCCCTCCGAAGGTGGATAGAGCCACAGAGATGGGCATGATCCATGACATCACCCCAAGAATCTTTTCACCAAATGTCTAATGGAGATTAAAGTGAAAAAGGCAGCGAAGTTTAGACATTCAGCAAAAATGCCAGATGGGTCAGTCCAATCTACTGATGAATAGGCTGTTTAATTTCCTGATGAAGGAAGAACTCATTAAGCTTCCTAATGTGAGCAGTGCAACTTACCACAGCAACAGCATTGGAGGCAATCAGCTCTTGAGGGCTCATAGCTGTAACATACGCAATATTCGCAAATACATAGACGAAAGTGACTAGAGGGATTGAGATGAAGATTGCACGAGGCAGGTTCCTGTAATAAGAGAGTTAAAACCTGGGTTGAATAATGATTTTAATTCTCAGGCAACGCTATACTGAGATACTACTGAGATCTCTTCTGAAACTCTAGAGGACATATGTGACCCTGGACCACAAAACCAGTCATAATGGTTATTTTTTGAAATTGAGATTTAATAAATCATCTGAAAGGTGAATAAATAAGCTTTCCATTGGTGTGTGTTAGGATAGGACAATATTTAAAGATGTCCAAATTAAGTTCTTAGAACTTAAACATTATGTTTTGATTTATTTATGGTAGGAAATTTACAAAATTTGATAATGGAACATGATTGTTACTTAATATTCTAGTGATTTTTGTCGTAAAAGAAAAATCGATAATTTTGACCCATACATCTACAAATATACTCGTGCTACTTGACTGGTTTTGTGGGTGACATACGTGATTTCCATGTATTTAGTAGAATTATTTCTTATGAATACAGACACCATTGGGGTGTATGATTTTGTGATTATGACTGTACGTTTTCTCTGACAAATGGCAGTGTACCTGTAGGGGTCAATGAGCTCTTCTGTTACATAATTAAGAAAGTTCCACCCTGCATAAGCGAAGGAGCCCTGGAGGAAAGCGAGTGCAATGCGGCCCATGTCATAGGGCTGTAGAGGGTGAAATGCATGCTCTGGTTCCAACCAATAAAAATGACCTGGAGACAGAGGACAGAGAAGTATTTTATGTCAGAATTGATATGTAGAGAGTATCCAAATGAATGGATAAAGTTGTACTAACTACTGCATAATCAATTTAATCCTTTATTTCTTTTTGTTACATTTACTGCAGGAAAGTGTATTATGCATTGTAAAGCACTCTTATTTAACCAAAGTACAGTTTCCATTATCAAAATCAATAGTTCTTTCTTTGAGGCTTTTATAAAGCAGACATTCAACGTTCCTTTTTTGTCCTTGGGATATTAAACACATGAAAGCAGGAGACTACAAACGGCCCAGCATGAACGTCGAATTCATATGCGAGCTTGTCTGTGCTTAATGGATTCATACTCTTTTGTTTATAGTGCAAAATCAGGTCAAATATGAAAAGTATGCCTATGTAATACTCTTAGCCTAATGCCTGCCCTCTTATATTCAAGCCCTTTATGTTGACATCTAATTACTGAGTGAGTTAAACAAGCCAAACACAGATTTCATTGTTTTCTTGCTCTATTACATCATTTAGACTGTGTTGTATTTTGCTAGGCAGTAGTAAAAAAATGTTATGATGCCTTGTGAACAAAGAGCATATGTGACCCTGGACCACAAAACCAGTCTTAAAGGTTGTATCAGCGATTTCAAGCCTGAAACATAAAGTGTCACATTCAGTTGATCTTTCTTTACGATCCGCTCACTGCCTGCCCCATAAATCGGCAGTAAAAAAAAACGCGTCTCTCTGGTCAGCCTAGGGTCCGAGATATGCCAAAAAAACAATCGGTGCCACTGTTACGGTTTAACAGGTTACCGTGTTATCTGGTGACCAACTTCCTGATGCAGGTCCTCCGCGCCAGATGTGATGGACCGAACGCTGCAGATTCGTCGATTTTGAAAGCACAAACTGACGTGATGTTAAACTGTCTAATAAACGCACACTTGCTCATTACATGTTTTTGATATTCTTGTAAAGATGACAAATTATTGGCATGATTGCCCGTATCGGCTGAAATACGGAAAATAAACAAAAAAGTCTGTTTGGCACGGGTTTCGAACACACGCTACAAATAGTCACTCTCTGATGCGACAGTAACGAACTCACTGCGCTACCGAGCTGCTTTTATTCAACCGCGGATTTTTGGATACAAATCAGGATTTTACTCTCGGCGTGATACGCAGCTGGCTGAATCAAAGAAATGTGCCCGTATTAACTTATGACCTGTGTTTACCTGTTATGAAAATTAATATTATATTAAAACAAGTATATTACAATTTATGGTTTGTGATGTTAAAGTACATTTCATGGAGTCCCAGATAACTGTAAATTTGAGGCTACTGTGGTTTAATTACAAACGCTATCGTTAAACTATTTACTATAGTAAAAACATGGTACATTTTCTTCAGAGACTAGCTAATGTCTCGTTTGATAAATTAATAAAAATTACGTTATTTACACGTTTTTTCCGTTTTTCTTGTATAAATACTTTGGAAAGTGACTTAAATAGACATGATTTTGTTATAATCAAATGAGATTTTCTAGTGACAAGTAATATTTGTAAGCAGCTTTTTAACTGGAAATAACTTCAATTTATTGCAACAGTAAAATTTGATTTTGGCTAGCAAACAAGTTCACACAGGCAACACTGGATCACAAGTTAACACAGGCAAATTCAAAGAATCATAGACTGAAGCTACCTTATGCAACAGTGTAAAAAGGGGCTAGTACATATACCAGTGTGGTTGAATAGCTCGCTGTGATTGCATCTGCCATATAATACTATGTGCAGTCTATTACATATAGGTTAAAATCCTGTGTCAAGATTTTTAGCTATTTCATTTTTGTATGATCAAATATTAGCAGACACCCATTATATAATGCTGCTACACAATGTGTAATTTGTAGGCCTAAATATCTAAATATATTTGTAAATTAAAGTAGTACGTAAGGTAAGGTAAAAGGTTTGTAAGGTAAAAGCACACTCCGAAAATTGATCTAAGTTTGTAATTAGAGGGGTTTCTCATTAAAAAAAAAAAAAAAAAACATAAGTTGGGACTAATTGGTACCACAGTGAGTAATGGTGAAAAAAGACAATGTTTTCCTTTAAAAATATATAATATATCTTTACAAAGACATGCATGAAGCTTAAATATATCGTGGACTAAGCATCATAGTAATTTTCATTGTGCCCACTTTAAGAAATGTTTTTTTTTTTTTTTCCCCATTCAAGAGAAGCTTGTGTTGACTGTAGTTTGCATGCGTTTTGTGGCACTGTACCATTTAAGCCTATCTTTAAAAAAAAGTGAATTTAGTGAATTTTTACATAAGTGGGGCTAACTCAACATTGCCAAATGTGATTTGTATACAATAAAAAAAGTCAGGGAATTAACAAATCACTGAATTGGTTAAAATCATAATTTGCATAAAATATGTTTTTCCCTTTTTTATTTGACTTTAAACCTGAAAGTGGGCTTAAAGGGTACATGGGCTTAATGGGTACATTTACCCAAGCATTTACATGCAGCTTGTTGTCTACAGAAAAGGCTATATTTTATATACTGTTTACTTAAAAAAAAAAAAAAACAGCTATCGAACGCAAATCACAATTTAACACGTTTACAAAGTAACATTTATAAGTAGCGTTTCAATTAGAGTTTACATTTCATTCATTAGAATAAAAAAAAATCAAGTCACATGTTCCCAAAGTATTTATACTAGAAAAACAACGTGGAAATAAGGTCAAGTTTTTTATTAATTAAATGAGCTTGTCTCTGAAGAAAATGTATCATGTTTTTTACTAGTAAATATAGTTTAACGATAG
>NC_133370.1:15838530-15947668 GCF_049309525.1 Garra rufa
GGGGGCGCACACAAAATGAATCACACTTTTAATACAGGCTTTATTATCGGTAAAGTAATCATTAAACATTTGTAATCATCCCAAAAAATATTAGCCATTTATATTAATGTGATTCAGAGATAAAGGCCATAATACTAATGTTATCCACACGAGGGAGCCACAGGATAAATATCAAAGACAGAGAAAATAAATTGATTTGTAATAAAACATTACATATAAATTAATTTTCATAAATTTGTATATATAGTCCAATATAATAAGTAATTATAATGCTATTGACAATATATTTGTATGTCCAATTAAAGAAGGAACACTATATTATATATATATATATATATATATATATATATATATATATATATATATATATATATATATATATTTTAATATTGTGCTTATAATAATACTAACATAAACACTCACAATTTACTTGAAAAAAGACATCTACATAAACCCTTGCTTGTACCCCGACGATTGAGTTAAACTGCATTGTTACAGTTAACGTTACTTTCTGTGTAGTTGCCCACAACGCTTCGGTGACAGGACTTTGAAATAACAAACAATGAAAACAATAAAAGGCATGACTTACATCGCATCTAGCAAGCAAACTCTATCCAAGCTCCATGATTCGTACGTTTATTTTATTTATTTTTTTCTTCATTTGAACGGCTTGTGAAAGATAAAATCAAATTTACTTTCATCTCGGAAAAGATATTGCACATATTTGACAGTCGAGAACGGTCCAATCACATGAGGACAAAATATATAAAAACAAGATTGATTGGCTAAGATCTAAAGTGGGAGGGTCTGGGGCGCTGTGTTCTGCGCCCCGAGGACAATCTGAAACAAGCCAATCAGAGCTCAGCCTCAAGTCACATGCGTTTCAAAAATTTGGCCGGCGTCCCGCATACACAAACAAACGAAAAAGTTTTTATTTTTTTATTTTTAACAGGTGCTAACATAACTACCAGTCGAATAGTATGTCAAAATAATGCAATTTCGTAATTATTTTGCAATATGTATTAAACTTATTTTTAACATGTTAGTAGTCTTCTTCCTTGGCTAACTTGAGGGGGGGCGGCGCCCCAGCGCCCCCTATGGACCAGCCGCCACTTACAGTTTTTTTTTATTAGTTATATGCATTGCTTAAAACTTAACTTGAACTTTAAAGGCGTTTTTCTCAATATTTTGATTATTGATTATTATTTATATTATTTTTTGCACCCTCAGATTCCAGATTTTCAAATAGTTGTATCTCGGCCAAATATTGTCCTATCCTAACAAACCATGCATTAATGGAAAGCTTATTTATTCAGATAATGTATACATCTCTATTTAATAAAACTGACCCTTATGACTGGTTTTGTGGTCCAGGGTCACATATGTGTGTGTGTGTGTGTGTGTGTGTGTGTGTGTGTGTGTGTGTGTGTGTGTGTGTGTGTGTGTGTATATATATATATATATATATATATATATACTACCACTGAAATGTTCTTTAATACTTTTATTCAGCAGGAATGCATAAAATTGAGATTAAGGACATGTATAATGTCACATAAGTAAAATGCTGTTCTTTTGAACTTTTCATTTATCAAAGAATTACAAATAACTGTATCATGGCTTTCATGAACTCTCAGAAACATCCTGGTTGTACAAAATACCAATAAATTATACAATTCACATTGTAAATTGCACATATCTCACTCTGAATAAAATACCATTATTTAAATCAGAACATCTTCAAATTCCCACAATTTTCTGCTGATAGTGCAGAAATAATTAAGGCAGATATTCTGGAAACATCAAGAACCTACCACATTTTGGAATAATACATTTGTGCAATTGTCATAAATTTTAAGGAAAAAACTCAACTTGACTATGGTGATTTATGCTGAGGTTGATTTGAAAGAAAGCAAATGGCTTTATTATTTATGACTGCAGTTCAATTTGGAAAGCAGCAAATGAACCAAAATAATGCTGGAATGAGTTATTGTCATATATGCAACAAAAATGCAAACAGTAGAAGTGACTTGATAAATTTGTTACAATATGGAAAACAATATCAGTGAAATATGAGTAAAATATGTTTATGAGTAACAAATGTATGGATATGGATGCACTATGGACTGTACTGTTAAAAGTTACCCTTGCAGATCTGCACGATGCCCATGATGATGATGAGGAGGAGGGCAAGGAGTTTGCCTGTGGTGAACACATCCTGTACACGCGTCGCCCAGCGGACACTAAAGCAGTTAATCCAAGTTAACAGCACTACAAGAAACAGAACGAATGATAAACATTCAATTCTTATTGATAGTAATCAGAAATTACACTGAACAAAGAATGAAGTCAGTCAAATGTTATATATACAGTCAAGCTTCACAGAACACAAAACAACACGCTGTTACTGCAACATGCACAAACATGAAAATAACAGCTTTAGATTAAAGAACGAAAACAAAGCAAGACCTGCCAACAGGTTTAAGCTTGCCAGACAACATTGTTCAACAGCTCTGGAAAAAGCCAAGAACTCGTGGTCTACAAAAGATACATTTTTTACTGAAAGGAGAAGTATTCATTTTTTAATTGAATTCCAGTAAAGTACAAATCCCTAAAAATAAAATTTAAGTGCAGTAATCAAGTACAATTACTCAAGTACTTTACACCCCTGACAAACACTGTCAATACAATTTGGAGCTTTTGCAGGAGAACACGCTGTATGATCCAGACCTGTATGAACAAACCCTCCTATCATGAGACATAAAGCTGACAATTCCGCAATTATGTAATCATATGTCTAGAGCCAACCTGTTCTTGAACAAAAAGAGGTTATGAAAAGCCACTTTTCTGAATCAAAGTGCTACCTGCGGTCAAGCCAAGGCTCACTAAGGGAATTTTCTTTTCTAATGTGATAAAAAAAAAACGAGAGAGAGAGAGAGAGAGAGAGAGAGAGAGAGAGAGAGAGAGAGAGAGAGAGAGAGAGGGAGAGAGAGTGAGAGAGAGAGAGAGAGAGAGAGAGAGAGAGAGAGAGAGAGAGAGAGAGAGAGAAAGAGAGTTAAGTAGGTTACTTGCAAATTGTAGTCCGTTAGTGATTCCAAATGACATGACAAAAATTGTAGTTAGTAACGTGATTACATTACACATTTCAGGTATTATAATCATTACTTTTAGAATACTTTTTAACTAAGATGTTTATCACATTGATTTAAATAGGATAATCTAGTAATCTAGTACTATATTTATATAAAAGTGCAAAAAGAAAAAAATATATATTCTTTTCGTTGTTATTAACAACATGAACTGCGTTAAACATTACATCAAGGTTTTCCTTACCTGGGGTTTGTGAAGGAAATGCTGGGGGTTTGTTCATTAAATCATAAATGTATTACATGAAAATGAATTATTTTAAAATAAGAACAAAATAAAACACTTACTAAAACAGATGATTATTTAAATATTTGTTAACCATGTCATGTGATGTCAGAGAACTGTGAATATGCAAATATGACCCTGGACCACAAAACCAATCGTAAGTAGCACAAGGTATATTTGTAGCAATAGCCAACGATACATTGTATGGGTCAAAAAGCTATCGTTTTTTCTTTTATGCCAAAAATCATTAGAGTATTAATTGAAGATCCATGTTCCATGAAGATATTTTGTAAATTTCCAACTGTAAATATAACAAAACTTAATTTTTGATTAATAACATGCATTACTAAGAACTTAATTTGGACAACTTTAAAGGCAATTTTCTCAATATTCAGATTTTTTTGCACCCTCAGATTTTCAAATAGTTGCATCTCGGGCAAATATCATCCTGTCCAAACAATACATCAATAGAATGCTTATTTATTCAGCTTTCAGATGATGTTAAATCTCAGTTTCAAAAAACTGACCCCTATGACTGGTTTTGTAGTCCAGGGTCACAATTTTGTTGAGTTTGTGATTTTCTGTGTAATTATAGGCCCCTTACTAGTGACTGGTCTTTGTGTGAATTTCCATAAAACTAGAAGAATTTCTGAATGTATATAAGGGGTAGATTATTTTTAAAAAAACACATTTTAAAAGATGAAAAAGAAGAATTAGGCAGAATCAATAAATTATGTATAAATTACAATTTATTGCTGTTGTGTGAATATGTAATTTTGTGATTAAAAAATAATTGTAGTATAATCACAGGTATTTTAAAATCTAATTACAAATACCTAATTTTTGAAATCTGATTACATAATCCAGATTACATGTAATCAGTTACTACTAACCAGACACATGTTGCTCTTGGAAAACAGTTCGTCATGGAAAATGTAATGTAGCCCTAAAGCATGTTTTAATTGTCAGCATTTACTTACACAGGCAGACGGCTGCAAGCAGACCCAGCGCTCTCTCTGGAGGGAAGCAGGAAGGGAAAAGAGGCTGCAATGCGTAATTGGCAAATGTGAGGGCAATCACAGCCTGGTTAGTTGGATAGATCACCAACACTGCAATCCACAGCCTTAGAAACCTATTCAGAAGACAAGCCCTGTCAGACCTCACATTACATTACATCTAAATAAATGAGTCAGGCTTACCCAGCTAGTCCTCCAAAGATGTCCTTAACATAGGAATAGTCTCCACCTGACTTTGGGATTGTGACTCCCAGTTCAGCATAGCACAGAGCACTGATGGCAGTGATGACGCCAGTCAGAGTCCACACTATGAGAGCCAGACCCACTGAACTGGAATTTTCTAAAACGCCCTTTGGACTTACAAAGATCCCAGACCCAATGATGTTACCTGGAAAAATGAAAACAAACAGGCAAGTGGAGTTAACAGAAGAAACTGACTGTAGTTTGTTTCAGGAGTGTCTCTACCGGGTGGAAAAGGGGGACTGAGTAAAAGAGACTTCTTTCAACAACAAAAAGCTTGTATCGACTCCTAACTTTTGAACAATACCCTATAAAATTCTTTGTCTCTGCTCTTCTATGCACATGCCTCAGTCTGTGTTCTTCTCTTGTACAAGGTTTTCTTCAGTGCTATGTGACCTTGAGAGTTGGCTTCAACCAGTCTGGTAAAATATTAAGAATGCTCATTGTTAACACCTGTTGAGCAGTGAAAAGTTCCTTTGTTTAAGGATGGAAATCTCTAGAGATTTTGAAAAAAGACAAGGGTAGAATGAAATAAGCCGTTTTTCTATTTGTACTACAGAAGCCCTGAAGCACCAGGTGATTTTTTTTTTTTTTTTTTTTTACTGAAGCACCTTCCTATGGAAGCCTGTTTCCGCCACTGAATAAATATAAAAAAAAAGGTAATTGCAAGTTTATCTCACAAATCCAACTTTTTTTTCTCAGAATTGCTTGAGAGGAACTCACAATTTTTACATTTTTCTCAGAATTGTAAGATATAAACACAATTGCAAGTTATAAAGTCTAATTTCGAGGAGAAAAAAGACTATGTTCTCACGCAAGTGTGAGTTAAGTCATAGATATAAACTCACAATTCTGACTTAACTCGTACTTGCGTTATAAAGTCAGAATTTAGAAATATAAACTCGCAATTCTGAGAAGTCAATTGCTAGATTTAAAATGAGTTTATCTCTCAGAATTCTAACTTTATTTCTCAGAATTGTGAGTTTATTTCTCAGAACTGCGAATTTATATCTCACAATTCTGACTTTAGAACTCGCAATTGCAAGTTCATATCTCACAATTCTGGGAAAAAAGTCAAAAGTCAGAAGTCATATCATGCAATTCTGACTTCATAACTTGCAACTGTGAGTTTATATTTTACAATTCTAAGTTTGTATACTATCACGCAGTTCTGAGAAAAAAAGACAGAGATAAAAAGTCGCAATTACCTTTTTGTTTTTTATTCAGTGTGGAAACAGGTTTACATAGGAGGTTCTTTAATTTAAAAAAAATCACATTTTTTAAGGCTTCTGTAGTACAAGTGGCAAAATAGCTTATTTTATTTTCCCCTTGTCTTTTTTTCCAAATCTTTGTTTAGAATTCCATCTCTAAACAAAGTAACTTTTCACTGCTCAACAGGTGTTAACAATGAGCATTCTTAATGTTTTACCAGACTGGTTGAAACCAACCCTAAAGGTCACAAAGGTTTTTTTCACAAATATCTCACAATTCTTTATCTCAGAATTGTGAGATATAGACTTGCAATTGTGAAAAAAGTCAGAATTGTGAGTTTACATCTTGCAATTCTGACTTCATAACTATAAAAATCAATTCATCTAACTATAGAAGGCTATCCTTAGATCATTCATCCTATGAAGTCTAATTTTGAGGGGGCAAAAAAGATTGACATGTTCTTAGAATTGTAAGTTTATAACTCATGATTCTGTCGTAACTGCATGTTATAAAGTCAGAATTGAACTCGCAATTCTATAAGGTAAGATATAAAATCATTAGAAAAAATAAAATAAAATTGTGTGTTTATAACTATTTCTTCTTACCACTGCCAATTTCTCAGAATTGTGATTTCTCAGAATGTGCAAGTTTATATCTCACAATTCTGTGACAAAAGTCAGAATTGTGAGTTTGTATTATGCAATTCTGACTTTATAACTAGCAATCGCGAGTTTACATCTCAAAATTCTGAGTTTGTATCATGCAATTCTGAGAGAAAAAGACACAATTGTGATATAAAAAGTCACAATTACCTTTTTCACTGCTCAGCAGGTCTTAACAATGAGCATTCTTAATATTTTAACAGACTGGTTGAAACAAAACCTCAAGGTCACAAAGGACTTTTTTCCACAAATGCAAGTCTGTATCTCGCAATTCTGACTTTTTTTCTCAGAATTGTGAGATAGAATTGTGAGTTTATATCTCCCAATTCTGACTTTATAATTCACAATGGCAAGTTTACATTAAAAAAAAAAAAAAAAAAAAAAAAAGCGAATACCTTTTTCACTGCTGAACAGGTGTTAACAATGAGTACTCTTAATATTTTCACTGGTTAAAACCAACCCTCAAGGTCACAAAGCACTTTTTGTACTACAAATGCGAGTTTGTATCTTTTTTCTCAGAATTGTGAGATATAAACTCGCTATTGTGAAAAAAAAAAAGTCAGAATTGTGAGTTTATATCTCGTAATTCTGACTTTATAACTATAAAAATCAGTTGATCTAACCATAGAAGGCCATTCCTAGGTCATTAATCATATAAAGTCTAATTTTGAGGGGGAAAAAAGACTGATATGTTCTCAGAATTTAGTTTATATCTCACAACTCTGACTTAACTCGTAACTGTGCGTTATAAGGTCAGAATTCTGAGAAAATTCTGTCAGTTGCAAGTTTATACCTCTCAGTTCTAACTTTATTTCTTACAATTGCCACTTTAGTTCTCAGAAATGGAAATTTATATCTCCCAATTCTGACTTTATGACTTGCAATAAGTCATCTCACAATGACTCACAATATCTCACAATTCTGGGGAAAAAAGTCAGAATTGTAAGAAAAAATAAACACAGGGCAGAACATTTTTGAGAGGTTTCTTTTTGTTTCAGGACTTCCATAATTCATTTAACCATAGAAAGTCATTCTTAGGTCATTAATCTAAATATTAAATATTAATCAGAGGTTTGAAAACCAGATTGTCAATGTTTTATCGCAAGGAGAGATATTCCAAACAGGAACAGATTTGACAAGAGATATAATTATCCCATTTATGACACATTCAAAAAGCTGAACCCACAAGATGTCCTTAAAAACCTGGTGCCTTAAACCAAACAATTACGCAAATGATTCTCTCTCTCTCACACACACACACATTCTATTGCCAAAACAACAGAATTTGTTAATGGACAACACAGTAGATAGTGACCCGACCTAATGTAACCCAAACACCCACTGACAGCTTAAATCTCAGATAACATGCATTAACCCAGCAGTGAGGTAACTGGCACAGACATGTTGGTGAGCCTCTTGCATTCAAGTCTAAATTACATGCCGTGTAGTGACCTCGTTTAGGTTTAAACTTGCTACCTAACACCAGACTCCTACTGATAAATCTCTTCAGTGTTTATAATCCTTACTCGGGCCCTACCTGTGCTTCAGCAACACGCTGTGTTTGCTCTGGATGGAGTTAGTGTTCATATGCTGTTTTATTTCTCATTTATATCATAGAAACAGAATATTTAAAAAATGAAATGAAGTACTTTATGCATATATCCTACATCCAGTATGATGATCTTTCTTCTGTGGAAGAGGATATTTTGAAAAAAGTATTAGTGTTTTTTTTTTTTTTTGTCCATGCAATCAAAAGAGTTTTATTTTATGGACAGTTTTTCAAAACTATCATGAATATGCATCCACATCACAAACTATAGGCCTGCTTTTGTATCAACTACATGTATATAAAGTGCAAAAAGAGATTAAGTAATGCATAAAACCCAGACTTACCCACAATAATACCACATGCACTGAGGAGCCCAATCTCTTTTTTTAAGCCCACTGCTGGTTCTCCGTCATCGGTGTCTGAATTCGGCACTGATGCAGCCCTGTGTCGGGCGCCACTGCTGCTCATTTTCACAGACAGCAGAAACTCTGTTCTTAAGTGTTGATGTTAAGAGTCTCCGTAACTTTATCCTCCCGCCCCAAACTTAATGTGTTAATCTGATAAACCCGCCCACAGTGCTCTGGTTTGATCTAGTTTAATAGAAGTGTGTAACAAAGGAAATATTATGCAACTACAAAGAGATTTTGTATTTAGTAATTTGGCAGCCCAGTGGAATTACAACAGTTTTGCAGCACAAAATCTAATAAAATTATGATATTAAAATGTTTGTCCTCACTCACTGATATTAAAATCAAGGCAATAAAAACTTAAAACATGTTGAGGAGAGCCTATTACTTTTTGTCAAAAAAAAAAAAAAAAAAAAAAAACTGCAGTAAAATATTATACAAAAATAATTTGGAAAAAGACTTTTTAATTAAAATACTGAATGATGAAATAAGCTCACAATATGGATCCTCCATCTAAAAAAAACCTAATGAATTGGCAAATCAGTATCATGAAATGATTATTATTCATAAAATTATGTCAAAATAATGTGAAAAATGGTATGTCAAAACAGATAGTCACAGTCTGGATGGATGAGGAGTGGAGAATGAGGAGGAGATCCGGAGTAAATGAAAACATATAAGTTTATTAAATAAAACACTTGAAAAATGATACAAATAAACAAAACCGGGAGCATAAAGCGAGGACATATAACGTTAACGACGGACAGCGGGGAGTGATCACAAGCAGACTTAAATACACAGAGACATGGGCGTGGTCACAAACAAGTTAACAAGATAACTAGGGGAAAATACAAATATGGGCAAGAACAAACCAAAAGGACTAAATCAAAAGGGGGGAAACAAGGACTAAACCAAATGAACTAGAAACATGAGGGGAAAAACACTTGGGAAACATAACAGAACAGGACAAAACACAGACATGATCCTGACATAGATGATATAAAAAGATAAAAAAAAGTCAATATTCAGATTCCGAATCATAAATCAGTGTCATAAAACGTAGAATTATTATCATTTCACTTCTCATAATCTCATCCCATAATTTTGACACTGCATAATTGACTCTCAATTTTGACTTTTTGTCATAATTACGACTTTATAGCTTATAATTATGACTTTTTATGACTTTTGTCAAATTTGACTGACTTGGTAAGTCATATTTTTTTTTCTCATAAATTATTCTCATATAACATCGATTGAGAAAAAGAGGGGCTGTTTTGCATACTCGTATTAAATAATAATTAACATTCATAGATGATCAAAAAATTGATCTGTAAATACAGATGGACGCAAATATACATGCATAACGGAGCTGTAACATTTTTTGGCAGCACTTCAAAGGGCCAGAATTGTTTGCTAGGGGCCATGTGACAAAAATGAGCTCTCTGGGCAAAGAACAAAGCTGCTCAGTCAGCCATGCAAATCAATAAGCTTTTTCCTAAAGCTAAACTTTAATTTATTTGTATAGTGCTTTTCACAAAGCATACTGTTCCCAAGCTGATTTACACACAATGTCTAACATGCACCCTGGTCAGCTGCCAAAGGAACCAGTGCAACTGAAAAAACTCTCTAAGTAGCTCTAAGTAGAAGCCCACCTCCTCAGACTGGCACATTTTAACAGTGACCTAAACAATGATGCAATGGCTTGTAAAAATTAACTAGAAAGAAATTAGTGTTCCAGAATAAACTGGGAGAAATCACACACAAAATGCATTCATAGTTAAATGAGACAAAGCAAGAGCCGTCAGTATTGTCTTTCAAAGTTGCTCACCAAGAAGGGAAGGATCACAATCAATGGTGATTGAATGGCTATTTGTGAACATTGCCTGCATGATGCTAGCAAATAGGTTCAGATGTCTTGGCAGACAATCTTGGAGAAATTTCCCTTGTTCACAAGCTGTGCTCTGTTAATGAGTGCTCATGAGCAAACAAAGAAAACTAAATCAGCGCGGATGGTTTCCATGCCTGTAATTGTTTAGTTACAAATCACTTCTGTTTCTTAAATACATTCAACAGCGAATGTGACTGCTCTGTGCCTAAGACAATTTAATGTTTATGTGCATTTTACATAATTTATTCAGCTTTAAAATGTTCATGTGAACACAGTGGTTCTGTTTGAGCATCGTGACCAGCCCAACACAGGACCTTTATCTGCATTTAGGTCCTCACAGGTACGGAATTTGGGTGTTTTGTTGGATGACACGCTAAAATTTGATAAACAAATTTCCACCGTGATTGGATCTAGTTTTTATCAGCTCCGCACACTTGCAAAAATCAAACATTTTCTCACCAATAAGACTCTGGAGATGGCCATTCATGCTTTTATTACGTTGCGTCTAGACTATTGTAACTCTTTATATTGTGGCTGCGGCATCTCTAAATCGCAAATTGCCCGTCTTCAATTGGTCCAGAACGCCGCTGCTAAGTTTCTTTTAAAAAAGAAAAAATGGGATCATGTCACTCCACTTTTGAAGGACCTTCACTGGCTGCCTGTCCAATTTAGAATACACTTTAAAATTGTATTAGTTGTTTTTAAATCGTTGCATCACCAAGCACCCATTTACCTATCCGAACTGCTCCACCAGTATATCCCTTTGAGAAGTTTGAGATCCTGCGACCAGAACCTCCTTTTAATTCCACACTCTAGACTTAAGCGTAGAGGTGACCGGGCCTTTTCAGTAATTGGGCCTCGTCTTTGGAACGACTTGCCAGTTGAGATCAAAACGGCTCCTAGTCTGACTATTTTTAAATCACTTTTAAAAACTCATTTGTTTTCAATGGCCTATTAGGTTTTATTTTATCTCCTTCATTTCTTATTTATGTGTCTTGTTTCCTTTTATTTTTTCTTGCGGATGTTTCCAAGTGTAAAGCACTTCGGTCAGTCTTGCGGCTGTTTAAAATGTGCTATATAAATAAAGTAAACTTGAAACTTGAACACAGCAACTATGGCTTATCAGATTTCACAGAGCACACAGATTTTTTTCACAAGGCATCATCGATCTGCCATTTTGGTGGCACTGAACGTAAACAATGCCACTGAACTGAACGGAACTAACATATTTTGCTGATTATTGCTGCTGAAATTGGCCAGTTATCGTCATGTTTTGGGCTGTACTCATCGGTCAGACTGGGAATGATATTTGGAGTAGGGGAGAGTGGGGACAGTTGCAACATTGCTTATTTCTTAAGCAATTAAGCAGGATTAAGATACAGTGATAATATTCATACTGCACATGCTTTATTGGCCCCTCATACTTCCTGGAAGAAATCAGTCACATGTGAGCATTCCTTTTACCCAAAATCATTTTCTTGGTAAAAAAGTAATTTTTTTAAAGATTAGATTTTTGGTCATAGTGTCTAAGTTGTTTGTGTGACGAATTGTAAAAACATTTTAATCTGTCGATCTTCTCTTCACAGGGACCTTCCTCTTTAGTAGTTGTAGCATGAAGTAAACATGAATGAAACAGAAGACATCTTGTTTCAACCGCTGAAAGACTTCAATGCACACCATTTTTCAAGTTCAAGTCCACCGACGTTAATCTACTCTCCTGTCTGGTTTGTTTGTCGGACAAAATGGCGGATTCGGCGTTATGATTGGTCAGATCGCCTGTCAATCAAACTCATCTCAGAATTGTGACTGGTTATTTTATGATCTCATAATTGACTTAGTATGAACTTTTCATATAATATCTTTATATCTCATGTCATAATTATGACTGTAATTTAGATTTTTTTTTAATCAGTATGTAATACAAGAACTCACTAAATATTGCAATATCTATATAATTTGTTTTTGGAAAAAATTGGTAACACTTTACAATAAGGTTCCATTGGTTAATGTATTAACTAACATAAACAAACAATGATCAATACATTTATTACAGAATTTCTTAATCTTTGTTAATGTTAGTTAGCGAATACAATAATTCATTGTTAGTTCATTCATGTTAATTCCCAGTGCATTAACTAATGTTAACAAGCACAATTTTGATTTTAATAATGCATGTAAATGTTGAAATTAACAATTACTAAGATTAATAAATGCCATATGTGCCATATGTATTGTTCATTCTTAGTTCATGTTAAATAAAGTAGTTAACTAATGAACCTTATTGTGAAGTGTTACCAAAAAATCTAATTCAAATTGTTGAACTCATTTTTTGTCTAACAAATCACATGCAACAGTATTAAAAAAAAAGAAACGTTTGCTGTTAATATGCTCCATAATAGATGCAATACTGCCACCTGTTATGTTGGAGCGTCAACTAGATGGAATTACAGTTACAATTTAATTGTATGTAATATTAATACAGTCTCAATATTTAATTTTCTCTAATATCACGGTCATCGTTAACAACGGTATATTGCAACACCAAAACTCAGTTTGTCCTGTAGTATTTTATAAAATACAACAGAGAAAAAGACCATCACAATTTTGAACCTTTTTTATTCATTGTATGACAATACATTTTTTATCAGGGGAAAAAAAAAAACTGTATAAAAGTATGGGATATGTTTCCTAACATGGCCTGACAGGGGACATTCATACTATGATTATTCTCACCATGGGGAATAGCAGGTCACTGCTGGACAACAGGAAAATAAGGGTGATGTATTACGTAGAGTGACAAAATAGACTCCCAGACTCACATTATCAGTTCTAGAAAACAATAGTCTTCAAAAACTAATAGCTTTTGTGTTATTAATATGAGCCATAAACTCTAGGCTTTACTTTTTGGAAATATGAGAGGAGTTTGAACTAAGAAAGAGCACCAGGACATCACGCATCGCTTTAAAGGATACCTCGTAAGTGCTGTTTTAATTTCCATCCTTATGAACATTACAGAATACACATCTGTCATGGAGAACGATCTCATTAAGTGTAGTTGGGCCCTTGAAACAAGATATTTAAACCTGCCGCTTGACTGAAAATCAGTGTAACCCCATGTGTCAGTAGATGTCTGCGTGTTAGTCTTGCTACAGGCCGATGGTGTAAGATCGTCCGGCGGGGTTGTGAATGGCGGAGCATGTAGGCTCAGTCACGGCCCATTCATACCAGACCTTCTTTCCATTGTTACACCTCCAGAACCTCACGCTCACGTTATCGCCACAGGACAGCGGGATAGGCTGCTGCATGAAGAGAAAGAGAGAGGGGGAAAAAGGTGTTAGGATTACACGCCCAACATGGCTGTACACTTCAGCACATTAACTGTGGAGTCGATAAACTGCCACACTTTGACAGTGCTTAGCTGGCTTCTTTTTAAACCCAAAGTGCTAAATGTATTTACGTCCATGCCAGACATTCTTACCAAAGAAAGTGTATACATTTGGATAACATTCAAGTGAGATAAAACACAACAGCGTTAATAAAGGAGGTTTTATTTGTAACAATATAAAAGTCTTTGTCACTTGATTGATTTAATGTTGAATAAAATAATTACTTAAAGAGTAGGTCATATGTTTTTTTTAAGTGTACTAATATTGTGTTGGCGTCCCCTAAAACACTTTTAAAGGCACCCAAGGTCAGAAAACATTGTAATTTTCTCAGAATATACATTTATACATAGTCATTTGTCAATGATTTTGAAAAGGTTTGTTCAAATCAGTTGAGTGCAATGTCTGTAAACCCCTCCCATTAATAAGCCTTCTATGCTCTGATTGGTCAGCTGTCCATGCCTATTGTGACTGGCAAAGAGAGGAGCACTTGAGCAAGTTAGCAAGCGGTACCATTTGCCTTGCCAAGTCCGTGGTTGTTTTTGATGTTGTGGGTTGAAATGACCCCAATAACGTCATATTTAGCACCCGAATTGCAAATTTACCAGGGGAACCCCGACAAAAAGCATACATTTTACACCCTGGAAAGCAATTTTTAACAAGTAGCATTTGGGTGGGTTTTGTTGTGAAAACCTGGCAACCCTGTGTATGCATATTTGCATAATAAGTGCTTCAATCCATTCTTAAAATAATGACATAAAAACATTTATTTCACACTTATGCAAGTGAATCGTGCCCACAGCTAATGTTTAGCTGCTAAACTGTAAAAAATTCACAAAACAATAACCTAATGGTGGATACGTTAGCCAAGTGCTAACGTGACTAACTGATGAAACAATACCGTTTGTAAACGAAAATGTGTTTACAGTCGTGGCCAAAAGTTTTGAGAATTACATAAATACTGGAAATTGGAAAAGTTGCTGCTTAAGTTTTTATAATAGCAATTTGCATATACTCCAGAATGTTATGAAGAGTAATCGGATGAATTGCATAGTCCTTCTTTGCCATGAAAATTAACTTAATCCCGAAAAAAACTTTCCACTGCATTTCATTGCTGTCATTAAAGGACCTGCTGAGATCATTTCAGTAATCGTCTTGTTAACTCAGGTGAGAATGTTGATGAGCACAAAGCTGGAGATCATTATGTCAGGCTGATTGGGTTAGAATGGCAGACTTGACATGTTAAAAGGAGGGTGATGCTTGAAATCATTGTTCTTCCATTGTTAACCATGGTGACCTGCAAAGAAATGCGTGCAGCCACCATTGTTGCATAAAATGGCTTCACAGGCAAGGATATTGTGGATACTAAGATTGCACCTAAATCAACAATTTATAGGATCATCAAGAACTTCAAGGAAAGAGGTTCAATTCTTGTTAAGAAGGCTTCAGGGCGTCCAAGAAAGTCCAGCAAGTGCCAGGATCGTCTCCTAAAGAGGATTCAGCTGCGGGATCGGAGTGCCACCAGTGCAGAGCTTGCTCAGGAATGGCAGCAGGCAGGTGTGAGCGCATCTGCACACACAGTGAGGCCAAGACTTTTGGAAGATGGCCTGGTGTCAAGAAGGGCAGCAAAGAAGCCACTTCTCTCCAAAACAAACATCAGGGACCGATTGATCTTCTGCAAAAGTTATGGCGAATGGACTGCTGAGGACTGGGGCAAAGTCATATTCTCTGATGAAGCCTCTTTCTGATTGTTTGGGGCATCTGGAAAAAGGCTTGTCCGGAGAAGAAAAGGTGAGCGCTACCATCAGTCCTGTGTCATGCCAACAGTAAAGCATTCTGAGACCATTCATGTGTGGGGTTGCTTCTCATCCAAGGGAGTGGGCTCACTCACAATTTTGCCCAAAAACACAACCATGAATAAAGAATGGTACCAAAACACCCTCCAACAGCAACTTCTTCCAACAATCCAACAACAGTTTGGTGAAGAACAATGCATTTTCCAGCACGATGGAGCACTGTGCCATAAGGCAAAAGTGATAACTATGTGGCTCGGGGACCAAAACGTTGAAATTTTGGGTCCATGGCCTGGAAACTCCCCAGATCTTAATCCCATTGAGAACTTGTGGTCAATCCTCAAGAGGCAGGTGGACAAACAAAAACCCACTAATTCTGACAAACTCCAAGAAGTGATTATGAAAGAATGGGTTGCTATGAGTCAGGATTTGGCCCAGAAGTTGATTGAGAGCATGCCCAGTCGAATTGCAGAGGTCCTGAAAAAGAAGGGCCAACACTGCAAATACTGACTCTTTGCATAAATGTCATGTATTTGTCGATAAAAGCCTTTGAAACGTATGAAGTGCTTGTAATTATATTTCAGTACATCACAGAAACAGCTGAAACAAAGATCTAAAAGCAGTTTAGCAGCAAACTTTGTGAAAACTAATATTTGTGTCATTCTCAAAACTTTTGGCCACGACTGTACATTCTTTATTATTAAGCAAAGTAATTAGAACAACGACAGTCTACATTAATCGACATATTCTTAGGAAATAGTGAGTTCAAAGTGAATTATAATTTGGAACTATTTTTGTAAGATCGTAATATTGTAGTTTACCTGGAAACCTAAGGCTGCACTAGGTATACTTGACATTAGCACTAGAAAAAAAACTAGATATTTTGAGCACTCACTTGAAAATGCACACAAACCATATCAATCGTACTTACAGGTTGTGGTTTGGAGACACTTGTTAGTCCAAATAAATAAGATTAAAAGCCAAAGAAGATTAGAGAGGCAGTCCTCGGCAAAACGATGAGCACACAACAAAAGGTTCGAATTGTATTGCTGTGGTATCGTGGAAAAAATTAATTCTAACCACTGATTCTTTACATCATCTTTCGGCAATGAAAACAAAAAACTTTCACAGAGCAGAACACAGCATCTTCTTGATATGATGTAAACACTAACTAGCGAAAGTGTTTGTGGGCAGGTCAGAGTGTTTGTATTTTGCGGGCAAGCGGATATTATGCTAATTTGTTAACCAGTAATGTAGATCGGTAACAGGCAGAAGATTCGAAAATATGACAACTTTCTTTTGAGAGACAATATCTTGATTAACAACTTTGTTGACCATTTACATTGAAGGATAGCGATGTTACAAACTGCAAAAATGTTTTTTTTTTTCAAAAACCCATATGACCTGCTCTTTAAAAAAATCTTACATTAGTGTGTGCTTGTATTATTCAGTACCAAAAAAAAAAACAGTTCTACTATCATGAACTTACTTTCAAAGGGAATAGGATGGGGAACCAGGAGAACATTCCAGGAGAGTGTGTTTCAGGTTTTATACCTACAAGCGTGAAGAAAGATATTTAATTGTTAAAAAGGTTCCTCACACAGTAAAAGACACAGAAACTGAACTTGTTCAGTAAATCTGACTCTGTACAGAAAATTTAAATACTGTTTAAAAAAAAAAGAAAAAAATGGATTCTGTGTAGATTAATCACATTTTGGATGTAAATGTAACTGGCCTCCATGTAAATTACATTTAAATGGCGATCAAGTTAATAAGGCAATAATTCTCATTCGCCCTCTCCTGATAACAATTCCAATTTGTGGCCATTATCACTGAACATGCTCAATATGGTAACCCAGAAATTTACGCTTCGAGACCTACTGTCCAATTACACAGTAATTGTGGATGAACAATGCAAGCCTTATTGTGAAACAGGCTTTAAAACTGACACTGTGTGCTACAAATGTCGCTACTACGTGGACTTACTGAGTGTGACATCTTTGTAGAGTGTGGCCTCGAAGTATCCAGCAAAGCCGTGAAGCACTGAATTACATTCAATGGAGAATCGTAGACACTGATACCGGTTATTATTCATATCTGTGCAGGGTAAAGACCAAGAGTTAATGGTTTTTAATGGAAATAGTCGAATAAGTCTGGCATCTATGTGTGTTTCTGCAGGATCTTGTACCTGTAGTGGGGTGTATGAAGGTGAAGCAGGGTTTGGGTTCTGCAAGTTGGTGGAAGTTGTGTAGTCTGACAACATACGGTGTCTCAAAATGACACTCAGGGTCTTTGTCTCGCTCTCGACAGCCGCGCACTTCATTATATAGTTTAGAAGAGGACAGCGGAGCCAGGAAAGACGTGTAAGAGCAGGGAATGCTTACGCCATCATCTAAAGTTAAAACAAACATACATGAGCTGATCAAGAGACGTACAATTTTGGATTAAAAATCATAGAAAAGACAGCTGATTTCATCTCAAACCTTTGAGGAAGTGCTGTGCTCCATCAAGGCACTCGGGTGAAAGCTCATTGTCACCGAATGAGCCTAAAAGCTCGCTCACAATGATATCTGCTTTCTCTGGAGCGGTCCATTCTCTCATGTCACATGACACAACAGTCACCTGATCACCCCACTCCTCAAATTTCCAGTTTTCCAGCCTAAGAAAGAGAAGGGGAACACCAAAAGACAGCTGAAAATCCAGATCACCATCAAAGGAATAGATTTTGTTTAAAAATAAATTACAATGAAATAAAAAAAAAAAAATCTTCGATTACAGTATTTTATCCTCAAGCGAAGGAGAAAAAAAGGTGAGACTCTCAATGTTAAAGGGATAGTTCACCCAAAAATGAAAATTCTGCAATTAATTACTCACCCTCTTGTCATTCCAAAAAATCTTTATTCATTTTCATAACACAAATTGAGATTTTTTTTTTTAATTAAATCCGAGAGCTTTCTGACCTAAAAAGGTAGTAAGGACATTAAAATAGTTAAAATAGTACATGTGACATCAGTTCAACCTTAAAGGAGAACTCCGGTGTGATATTGACCTAAAGTGTATTGAATAATGATACCGAGTGTGAACGTACCTTGCATATCTCATCTCGTCTTGTCCACTGCAGTCCGAAATCTGGGGTCAGTTAGCCGATGCTCACAACAGCTTGTCAATGAGAGTCAATGGGGCATCGAGGCAGTCATGTACATAAATCACTGTTTTACGCCATTTACGAGGCACAAAGTAGCGCCACACTTCATCGGTAGACTTCCAAGGGCCCCGACATTTAAAACGAGACATTGAGAACTCAGAAAAAGCACCGGTAGTTTATTTACGAGAAGATTTATGCAGACAGTAACTGCAAGATGTTTCGCGGCCGCCGCCATCTTGAATGTAGTCACGTTAAGTCGAGTGACGAGCAGGAAGGAAACTACAACCTGATAAGTTGAAAACCTGATACGTTCCTTCCTGCTCGTCACTCGACTTAACGTGACTACATTCAAGATGGCGGCGGCCGCGAAACATCTTGCAGTTACTGTCTGTATAAATCTTCTCGTAAATAAACTACCGGTGCTTTTTCTGAGTTCTCAATGTCTCGTTTTAAATGTCGGGGCCCTTGGAAGTCTACCGATGAAGTGTGGAGCTACTTTGTGCCTCGTAAATGGCGTAAAACAGTGATTTATTTACATGACTGCTTCGATGCCCCATTGACTCTCATTGACAAGCTGTTGTGAGCATCGGCTAACTGACCCCAGATTTCGGACAGCTGGACACAAACCGAGATGAAATATGCAAGGTACGTTCACACTCGGTATCATGATTCAATACACTTTAGGTCAATATCACACCGGAGTTCTCCTTTAAAGAGAAGGTCATATGGGTTTTGTTTGTAACTTAGCTATCCTTCAAGGTAAAGTCTTGAATACGCGTTGAAGACTGATATGGAAGAGAAGAAATTGTTGAATAAAGTCATTAATTTTTGTTTTTTTTGCGTACAAAAAGTATTCTCGTAGCTTCATAAAATTACAGTTGAACCACTGATGTCACATGTACTATTTTAACGATGTCCTTTCTGGGCTTTGAACGTGTCAGTTGCGTCTCTGTCTATGCAGGGTCAGAAAGCTCTTGGATTTCAGCAAAAATATCTTAGTTTGTGTTCTGAAGATGAACGAAGGTTTTACCGGTTTGGAACAACATGAGGGTGAGTAATAATGACAGAATTTTCATTTCTATGTGAACTCTCTCTAAGTTACTTACGTGACTACAGCATTAGGGTTCTTCTCAACAGCATATACACGCAGTTTCCTCTTAGCCTGTTTTGCTGCACGGAGAGAGGCGTTTACCAGTGGACCACGACCTGCACCGAGCACCATCAAAATCCTGAACAGAAAACTCAGTGTTAACATAGTCTACCAAGCAAATTGCATATCTCTGCATTTTTATTTCTAGTACATTAAGAACCAACAATGGGACACCTGGAAGTGTGTGAAGTCACTTACTGCACATTGGTTTCCATCTGTTCTTCAGGAACTCTGTCTAGCAGGCATCTATATACAGCCTGTTGGAAAAGACGATTCAAATGTTTTTTTTTTTTGGTTTTCTCAAGTGGTGCCTTTCCATCTTTTAATAGGAAAGTACACCCAAAAACGGGTGTGATCAAAATCTGTCAATAATTACTCACCCTTACGTCGTTCCAAGTTCGTAAGTCCTTCGATCGTCTTCAGAATACAAATTAAGATATTTTTGATGAAATCCAAGACCTCTCTGATCTTCTATAGACAGCAAGGGTACCATCACGTTCAAGGTCCAGAAAGGTACCAAGAACATCGACTAAATAGTCCATGTGACTGTCACATTGTTGAACCGTAACTTTAGGAAGCTACGAGAATATTTTGTGTGCAAGAAACTAAAACACTAAAATCTTCTCCTCCACGTCAACCTAGCGCCATTTTGGAGAGTACCACAATGAATGCGCATGCCTTCATCTTAAAGGAACACTCCACTTTTTTTGGAAATAGGCTCATTCTCCAACTCAACTCACTCTCAGCATAGATCATTGAATCCTATTAGACCAATAGCATCACGTTCAAAAATGACCAACGAGTTTCGATATTTGTCCTATTTAAAACTTGACTCTTCTGTAGTTATATCGTGTACTAAGACCAGTGGAAATGCAAAGCTTCAATTTTCTAGGCTGATAAGATTAGGAACTACACTTCCATTCCGGCGTAATAGTCAAGGAAGTTTGCTGCCGTAATATGGCCGAAGCAGGAGCAGTAATACCACACAGCACGTGCAAATGCTAAACTAGCTGGGAACTCATTTCTGATAATACTCCGCCTGCTTCGGCCATATTACGGCAGCAAACTTCCTTGACTATTACGCCGGAATGGAAGTGTAGTTCCTAATCTTATCAGCCTAGAAAATTGAAGCTTTGCATTTCCACTGGTCTTAGTACACGATATAACTACAGAAGAGTCGAGTTTTAAATAGGACAAATATCGAAACTCGTTGGTCATTTTTGAACGTGATGCTATTGGTCTAATAGGATTCAATGATCTATGCTAAGCTATGCTAAAAGTGATATCGCCAGAACAGGAGAACGGCTGAATGGATTTCAAAACGGTAAAACTCAACTTATTAACTCGGGGGGAGTTGGAGAATGAGCCTATTTCCAAAAAAAGTGGAGTGTTCCTTTAACCTTGAACATGGTAGGACCCTTGCTTTCTATGGAGGAGCTCCTGGATTTCAAAAATATCTTAATTTGTGTTCAGAAGACGAACAAAGGTCTTACAAGTTTGGACATAAAAGTAACATAAAAGTAAGTAATTAATTACAGAATTAAATACAGAATTTTTGGGTGAACTCTCTTTAACACAAGCTATAATGATGCAACAAACACCACTAATGACTGGTGATTAACTGATAATAGATTCTGTTTTCCATTAGCAAATCATTTTAACTCACCTGTTGGTACTGTGAATATTTGATGGGATCCTTTTCGAAAACTTCATACGTCTGTGATTCCAAATTGTCCATTAAAGGCTGATAAAACAATTAGGCGTCGCATTAGCATAACTGAATCAATACTGCACTGAAAACCTCATCACTAGGCAAAATGTTTATCCTTTGGCAGACAGACCTGCAGTGGTGACTGAAGATAATCTTCATAGCCTTTGGCGAAGAGCTCGTAGGCATTAGGCGCTGGACGGTTTTGGTTGAGGTACTCTAGATACTGCAGGTACGAGCGCAAGTCTTTTTCACTGTGGCGGTTCGCCCCTGTGAAAATAAACTGAGCCTCCAGCTAGAGAGACACCGGAGATAGTTAGATAACTTCTGTGAATAGAATGAATGTGATATAATATTGGTAACATTTACCTTGAAGAGGCGAAAGATCACTCGCTGGTGGGCTTTAGAAAGGACGGGAAATCCTTTTTTATTGGTTAGAAATATGCTGGTGGGGAGAATGGCTGCTTTGATTGGCTCTCCGAGCCACTTGTCGATCAGCGTGTCAGATGGCAGGTCTGCTCCAATTTCAATAGCTTAACAAAGAATATTTTTTTTGAAACTGTTAGTATTCACAGCTTAATTTTTAATAGCCACTTCACTTTTGAGTTTTTTGCTCTTACCAAGGCAAATCCTCTTGTTATAGTCGCAGAGTGTTCTGAATGAGTGCCACCTGAAGAGGGAAAAGGAAATTAAACGAACAGAGGCCAAAGACTGCTTTGTTCTCCATGCAATTGAGTGATATAATCACATAGCACAGCCAAATATGGACTAGGAGAGAGAATAAGTCACACTCGTTCTTAATGGGATGTTTTAATTACCTATTTAATATCTATATTTAATTGAACAAATGGCTTTGTCTTAGCTCTCTCACCATGCCCAGGTCTTCTCATCATTGCTGCCATCATCCATTTGTTTAGACAACTCGTTCTCGATGAGATCTTCACGCGTGTCCTCGGGAGCCAACAGTGGAACGCGTATCCAAAACTATGTAATTAAAAACAATCAACATTGAACTAATTAATTCCTAATCAACAAAGAAAGCAGTATTACAACCAATAAAAGGGCAACCAACTGAGAAAAAACAAATGGATTTGTTTCTGCTTGCACACTGATGCATTACAAGTGGCTTAGCATTATAATTGAGTTTATACTGTGCCCTTAATAAAACAGAGGTTGTGTCTGTGCATTTTATACAAATGCTTCAAATATTAATTACTTTCTAATAAGTCAGTATGATAGAAAACATTACCACTTAAAGCGATAGTTCACCCAAAAAAAACTCATCCTAATGTCACTGCTGTCTATTCATGATCAGAAAGCCTTTGAATTTCATCAAAAATATCTTAATTTGTGTTCCAAAGATGAAGGTCTTACAGGTTTGGAACAACATGAGGGTGAGAAATTAATGACAGAATTGTTTATTTTTGGGATCAGTAAGATTTTTGGTAAGTATTTGAATGAAATCTCTCACAAATTATACATTTATTCAATCACAAATATTGTAAAAAAGAAAAAAAAAAAGCGATAATCTGAAATATATTTCACATTTAAAATAACTACGTTCATAGTTTAAAGTGATCCCCAACCCTGGACCACAAAACCAGTCATAATGGTCAAAATATTAAAAAAAAAATCAGATTTATACATCATCTGAAAGCTGAATAAATGAGTTTTCCATTGATGTATGGTTTGTGAGGATATGACAAAATTTGGAAAGACTGAAAATCTGTAATCTGAGGGTGCAGCAAATCTAAATATTGAGAAAATCGCCTTTAAAGTTGTCCAAATGAAGTTCTTAGCAAAGTATATTACTAATCAAAAATTAGGTTTTGATATATTTATAGTAGGAAATGTATAAAATATCTTCATGGAACATTATCTTTACTTAATGTTCTAATGATTTTGTCATAAAAGAAAAATCCATCATTTCAACCCATACAATGCATTTTTGGCTATTGATACTAAAATGTCCGTGCTACTTAAGACTGGCTTTGTGGTCCAGGGTGACATTTATGGATAATGCAAGTTAAAATGATAAACAGTCTACTCACACCACTAATTAAATTTCCATCAGCAAAAAACAAAACAAAAAAGAAACGGAAGCAGCAGGAACAAAGATTATGTATAAATGATAGGTCCGGGGTGTATACATAAACAAATAATGGTGTGTTCTGAGCACATTTGTTTTCATTCTATGCTACAGATTGCCATTACCATGCAAGAGTGGTGTCCTGTGTGGATGTGGTTGAGCAGGATTCGAGCCAGGTTGGCACAGTGGGGACCCCTTAGGGGGATCATGAAAGCTGGCAGCCCCAGATAAGCACAGAAATTGAGCTCCTGTACCAGTGCCTGCAGCAAGGGCACAAAAGACATTAGAAGGAGTGATCACATCAAAATAAACAACAAATCCGCTCCGCTTCCTCTCTGTTGGGCAGATCTCCAATAAACAGCCCTCGTTTGCATCTGACTCTTGATTACAGCTACAATGACACTGTGGTGCGTTTCAAGAAGCCATTATCAAAAACACAACCGGGTCAAGATATTCTACAGGTGTATGCGTCATTTATGGCACAACAATCGGTTAGAGCAAATGAATAATATTAAATATCAGATTAGATATGAAAATAGGAATCAAATATGACAAAATAATAGTACATACGGCTTCTGAATTCCTGCGTTCTGTGGTCAACTCTGAATCTGTCTCAATCCAGGGTGAAAGCTTTCCCACGATAAGTGTGTTCCAATCTAATAAAGAAAGAATGGACATCTTATTATTACAAAGATATAATCATAACGTCTAAGTGTATGTAATTCTGTAAATGTAATTGCACAGAGTATCATTGATAAAGAAAATGAAGAACAAGTTATTCAATCTTTTTTTTTTTTTTTTAAAGGAACTTAATGAGGAACTGACATTAAAGGCTCTTATCGCACAATCTTCAATCATTTTATTTTGTCCCCTAGGGTTCGTTTAAAATCTAGTTAAGATTTTGTGGCAAAAAGAGTTATGATTTAGGTTTCATAACCACTTTCCACTTTCTTTCTGACTATTAAAATTGAATAGATTGCTTTTAAGTCTGTCTTTGAATGTGAAATGTGACTTTACAGCATTTAACTCTTATCATTAATTCTTCTGGTCTCAGGATTAATATTATCTTTGACTTTCTCTAAATTATCTCACCGTCGTGGGCGGGACAAGTTACTGAATACCAAATAGTCATTATTGATGTGTAAACGTGGACAGCATTTATTAGATTCTGATGTTTTGCAGCTCACTGATCTTTCTCTATCAAAGATAGAAGAGTCTTAGTTATTTATGACTTTTTTTGTATTTAACAGTATTGTATGATGATTTTATCTCACCTCTGCCACATAGCAGCAGGTCAGAGCGTGTTTGGGCTCCGGGTCGTGACTTAGCAGGGTCCAGTTCAAACTCCCTTCGGAACCGTGGGTGGAACAGCGGCATGCACAGGAAATCAAAGCTATAGGAGAGAATGATATGCATTTAGACAAACAGAGCACACAATAAAGACAGCTACTGGCTGTATTCTTGTTTAAAGTAAAAGCCGGAAGTCTTCAATGTCATCAGGAAAGGGAAAGGGTTTTCCAATTTTGTCTTAGACTTTATTAATCTAATCAATAAGGTAAATCTTTTTAATTCAGACATCAAGCTTGTGTGGCATTACAAAAAAAGTGTATACAGTGTGAATCATTCATAATACTATGATTTAGATTTTATTCAGCTGTCAAATGACCAGCTGCCTCTCTCATCAGTCTTACAATCCCATCAGTCAATGAGGATCTTTAAATATAATACATGCATCTTTAATAACGTCCACGTTTAATAATAACAAAACAGACCTAACTATTATTACTCCTTCATTCAGTAATACGTCTGCAACATTTTATTTGTGCTGGAGAACGAACATGTCTCATAAACAGATTGAATGATTCCATTCAAAAACACATCTTAAATATTAAAATAAACCGGTAAAAATTCTAAACACATATTCTGCAGGTGTTACAGAGGTTTCAAAAGAAAGTTGTATGTTATTGCCTAAAACCGATGTGCAGACGCATGGTGGGAGTTAACGTTAGTAGCAAATCTGAAGAAGCCGCTAACAGCTAGCAAATGCTCATGTGCATCACGTGCAGCGACCTAGCCGAGCCAACTTAAAACTGAACACACTTCACTTCTGTAAGCTACACCGCTGATATAATTTGTCTGCTTTGTGCGCCGAAAGCTTCCTGTGCTTACCCTAATTTGGCGACCGCCGCGAGGGTATCCGCCACTTCGGGAACACAACTCAAATCTCTCCCGCAGGAGACCCTGCTACCTGCACTGCCGGACGCCATCGTTAGGAGACGGGATGGGAGGGAAAATGAAACTGACACAGGGCTATTGAGAAACCGACGTCATGTTGGCTCAACACAAGAGCGCTTGCATTTGAGCAACAATGCGGGGATAGATCCACAATGGCGATTGCGTGAAACGCAGTTTCTTTTTCTCGTACGACCCTCGCGAGACTGCAGAACGAGATCAGACTATGGGCAGACGTGATGCTGCAGAAAGCCCAAAGAGACGACGCGCTCCCTGACAATGTAGGATTTGCTCCAATAACTTCTAGAGAACGTTTAATTAGTTTTAATGGCTTGCGTCGTTTATGTAATAAGCAGCTTGCTTTTTTAATACAACCGGATCATTCATTATGAATTGAGTAGCGATAACCACGGCAACGAGTTCTTTTAATTAAACTGAGCACTGTTTATTTGCAGATTAAACCTGTGTGCCAAATGGATTTTGCCATGGAATCCTACAAATAAAAGGATATTTGAAGGCTGTACTGTTGCTTGAAGCTAATCACTTAGATTTAGAAACGTTCATTAAAAATCTGATTCTGAAACATGACTGAACTGAACTGAACTGAAGCTTTCAGTCTTATGACAGTCAATGTTTGTGGATATCATTAAAATAATATAGAAATAAAAAACAAATTCTCAGTGAGTATTGTCATTTTATAAGCAGTGTATTTAATTTTAAGGCGATGCACTGCAGGTGAATAAGGTAAAAAAAAAAAAGACTAATAGTTATCACCTTGCTTACCCAGTTGATTAATTAAGTAAAATGTTTTAAAAGGGTTAAATAAGGCATTATTTAATGAAATATGTGCTAATTTGCGTACAAAAATCTAAACACTGGATGTCTGTTCTTCTGTCAATTCTTGTTTATTGAATTGGAGCTCAGTGTAGAAGAAAAAAATAATTTTGAGAAAACATGATTTTAAAATATTAATTGTAACTGAAATCTTTTGGCACAAATAGAGAAGGTGCTATAAAAGAAAAACTTAACAGTGAATTTTGGATGTTTTCTTTCCACTAGTTAGAAAAAAACACTTTATGGAAAACCAAAAAGCCTAAATTCTCAAATTTAACAGATGCCTGAAAAAACTGTGTTTTTGCCTGCAGTGTCTCTCCTTGTGCAGTGAGTGACCCTTTTTACACTGTGTTTTGTGCAAGGTTGGAGGAAATAATGTATGAATCACAACTCACATACATTCACAAACTATTGCTGTTTCAGAATGTGCCATTAAAATACTTTATTTTATGAGTTGTAATCAAATAAGTAAATTACATTTGACATCAAATGTTTACATACACATTGCAGAATCTGCAAAATGTGATGGAAAAAGATGGAAAATGAGAATTGAGGATGTGTAAATCTTTCTTATTTTGCCTAAATATCATGTTTTTTTAATTGACTACTGCCCTTATGAAGATACTTACATGTTCCCCAGAAGACAAAAAAATTACATTTACCCTGACCCCCAGCTCTAAATGCATTGTGTTTCCTTCTGAAGCATCAATAAGCATTTGAACTTCCTGTAATAGTTGCATATGAGTCTCTCAGTTGTTCTCAGTGTAAAAAGATAGATTTCAGAATCATACAGTCATTGTCGGAAAGGGTTCAAATACACAAAAATGCTGAAAAACTAAAGAATCTGTGGGACCTGAAGGATTTTTCTGAAGAACAGCGGGCAGTTTAACTGTTCAGGACAAACAAGGACTCATGAACAACTATCACTAAACAAAACAAACAAAAAAAACAAACAAAAAAACAGTTCATTAAGGTAACAGCACAATATTAAGAATCAAGTGTATGTAAACTTTTGAAAAGGATTTTTTTTTAATCAATTCAGCTATTATTTTCTCTTGTGGACTATATGTAAATGTATTTTATGTGAAATATCTTATTCAGATCAGTGCTAAATAAAAAAATAACATGCATTTTTTATGATCCTTCTTATTTTGGTAAAATAAGTAATATCCTTGTATCCGTGTAGAAAAACAGACTGAGCTCATTACGCTCTTATCTCAGCATTTTCATGATTATGTTTGAAGAGTCGCTGCACTGTTTTGCCTCAGTGGTGACCACAAAAGCATATCAGATATAGCCTAGTGTAGCGAAGATTTTTGCTGAGACATCACGTGTATGTATGAGTGTGGATATTCTTCACCTCCTATATAAATCCTTGGCCTCAAAGGGTCTTTTTTACAAGTGCAGTTTCCAAGGCTCAACGCTGCACCAAATTACTAGCCATTATCTCACTATAAAAGGAAAAATGGCTCTTCAGGATGTTTGTGGTTTCCTGGAGACCCTCGATGACAGCAGCCCATACACTTACCTACCAAATGAGATGGGATACAAGTGGAGGACACCGTTCGAGTTTGACAAAGACAGTGCATTTAATTTTCTTTTCCCCCCTCAGCAGTGCAGGAGAAAAAACAGAGTGCCAACTCTTTTCTCTTCAGCTCTCTCCAGTCTGTCACCTCATCAGCAACCCTTTCAGCTATCGCATGGTACCACGACTTTGGGTTTTATATTTCAGGATGGTGTGATAGCCGCTGCGGACACTCGCGCCAGCTGTAAGGGTTTAATTTGCTGCCCGATAAGTCAAAAGATTATGCCCATCCACTCTCACCTGGTGGTCAACACCTCGGGCAGTGGAGCCGATTGTATGCTGTGGGAACGGATCCTCACCCGTGAGATGAGGCTTTACCAGCTTCGCCATCACAAGAGGCTAAGCGTCAATGGAGCTGCAAAGCTGCTTTCCATGATGCTTCATCCATTCAAAGGCACTAATGTGTGTGTGGCAGCTACTCTGTGTGGATGGGATGGAGAGGAAACTCAGAAAACCCCACAGTCCTGCATGAAAATTGCAGATGTTAAGGAAGCAATGGAACGGGATACCAATGTATCCACAATTTTAGATGAATCTGCTCTAGGTAGTGTGAAAATGGCCTCTATAAATAAGCAGGATGCTCATGCACTGAAACCAACTGTGTCAGATCAAAATACAAAAAACATTCTGTCTACTTTTGGAGGATGGTCTGGTCCCAGGGTGTGTTATGTTTGTAGTGATGGCCTGCAACTGAAAGGAGAGATAATATCAGTGGGCTCAGGGTCACCCTACGCGTACGCTGTGCTTGATGATGGTTGGCGATGGGGAATGACTGTGGATGAGGCAGTGGCACTGGCCCGGGAGGCTGTTTTCAGAGCCACTCACTGGGATGCCTACTCTGGGAATAATGTAGACCTTTTCCACATCACTGCCCATGGCTGGCAACGCAGAGAAAGAGAAGATCTGAAGGAGGAGTACTACAGAGAGAGGGAGAGAAAGAAGAAGAAGATCAAGGAGAGGGAGAAAGAGAGACAGAAAAGAGAGGGGGGTGAACTGGCTGAAGGGGAAGGTGATATATATTCAGCATGCTGCAGATAGGGACAAAAACTGTGGAAATACAAAAAGACATGGATGGAATTTGAATGTGATGGACAAAAAATATCAGTCATGAGTAGAACAGTGTCAGGCGGTTCACTTGACAGCACAGATAAAAAAGAATCCACAATGCACAGGGAAAGAAAATATGTTTTCATTAACTGTTTGCATTTCAGCCAAAAAAATAAAATAGTTAGGCCTACACTGCATTTTTTATTCAGATTGTAATGACAATTGTAATCACAAACACATTGGATTTTTCTTGATATTTTAGCAAAGCACTATGAATGATTGATTTTGTATTTTAAATCAATATTATTCCAATTTTTTAAATTAATTTTTAATCAGTGATTGACAATGTACGCCACCTGTGCAATAAATTGTTGCCTTGTATGGAATTGAATGTGTGACTCAGCAATATTTTGAAAAATCGATTTTAAAAAGTCTAAACATTTGGATAAATAAAATAAAATGAATTAACTATTTGATAATAAAAAAAAATTCAAGTGTTTTCAGGATGTGACATATTGGCCATATTGTCGGCACGTAAACAGTGCCACTGAAACAAATTGAATTGCTGCTGAAAATGGTCAGTTGTTATCATGTTTTGGACTGTACTAATCGGTCGGACCGGGAAAACATTTGGAGTACTATAGACTGCCGAAATCAAAGAGAAGAGTGCAAAAACTGTCTGAGGAACAAAAGGCGTTTGTGGTTGGTCAAACTGAACCAAGATTTCCAGAGCAAGAATCTTGACAACATTGTCATTTCTGGTGAGGTAGGTGAAATATTAGGCTAATAGCTTAATTAATACTGCTCGTATGTATCTTTACACCTATTAACTTGTCAAAATATTGTGCCCTTTCCTGCTTACTAGGTCCTTCTCTATATGATTTAGCAGCTTCCACTTATTTTTTTTAATGTGGTTTAAACAGCATAAATTAGCAGAACAACATATTCACCTGTGCAATCCATGCTGTTGTTTACATCCGAGTATCGCCAATATGGCCACACATCCGGGTAACTAACTAAATCATGACGTAAGTGCAATCTCTTTAGATCTGTCTAACCTTTGGAGACCCATCCCTGCTGAAAAAAACAGCATATGCTGGTTAGGTAGGTTTTGGTGCTGGGATGCTGGTTTTAGCTGGTTAATGCCGGTCCTTTGCTGGTTTGATAATGATATGACTTATGATGGGGACGATTGTAGACAAAAAGTTATTAAGAACGAGTTGTCAAATACTTGATTAACACTTGTACATTTGTACAACAGCATTAGCAATGTTGTATGTTAGCACTTTATTAAACCATGGCATTCAGTATACTTTTTTTCAAGCCAAAAACCTTCAATATACCATATTACAGAGTTTTTAGCCACTTATATGAGTATTTAAGGCATATTTAGTAAAAAGTAGTATTTAATTGCTTTGAAACATTATGTAGTTCTATGACTGTTGTTCATCCTAGGCGTTAGATGGCGATGCGGCGCATAATCGTTTGCATCTTCAACATGTAACATACAAGAAGCAGAACGCCACTTCTGGTTATTATCTGAAACATGGCGCTGTCTAGTATACTGCAGAGTGAGTCTGCGGATTTTGTAGATCGCTTTAACCAGCCTTTTGCGCACGGTTGTGGCCGTAACCAGACGGATCTCGGCTTTGGAGCAGCACTGGATGATAGTCTGAACTTCGCCGTGAAACCGCTGGGTGAAGGAGATGAACCAGAGAGGAAAATCGAGTTTCTTCACGGCACGACCACCTTAGCATTCAAAGTGAGTTCGTTTAGCCAGCAGCTAATAGCATCTTGCCAGTGTTTACTTAAAAAGTATTTACTCCACCTTACAATTCATATCTTCATGTCCTAATAATTATGATACATTTAAAAGCGTGTGTCTTTTATAAAACTGCCGTAATGTTTAGACAATGTGTGTAATGAATAGAAAAGGCTGAATGGAAAACTTAAGCAAGATGCTGTTAGTTACTCACACCAGTGTTTACTGATTTAACTGGTTTATTTAACTAACGTAATACTTTTGGAAGGTGAAAAGTGATATGTGCTGATGAATGAATTGATGAAGTGGTTCTGTTTGTTAATCCACAAAGACAACTTAGCTACCAGGTCATTTCAGTCACAATAACAGTAAACGTGTGTGTCATAAACATAATTAAAACGTGTCTATTGTGCTAGAAAGTCTGTAAAAGTTTGTATGAATGTTTGAACGAGGGCTGATTACTGTATGAACACACATAGACTCCAACTTTGCTCCAGAATGCCAAAGTGATGAGATATAACACAGAGAATGACACAGCAACTAATGTGCTTTTCACTGTGGCCTATAGTGTCCAGTTATTGCTGGTTCATAAGTAGGCGAACTAGTCAGAATCTCATGCAGGCGGAAATTAATATACTTTATAATTACAGTTAATACATTTATTAGTAGAATTCACAAGCATGTGTTAGTCTATTAGTTAAAACAAACAAATTATTTCATCAAGTGTTATTCTGTTCAAGTCAACAATATTATTAGATAATAATGACGTGAAAAACAGCAGACAGGAAAGTATAATAACTTTTTGTTTGTTTTTGAGTGAATTCATAATTTTTATTTTTGTATTTAAAAACAAAAGTCTGTAAATGCCAACTTCTAAATGGCTCTCAGTAGAAAAGTAAGCCTATGGGTGAGATTTACGATTCATTATCTGCTTAAGATGATACTTAAAAATAATATGGTAAGACACACCAATTTGCGATATGAAGCAGCAAAACAAGTTGTTTTGTACAGCTAAAAATAACTGGACACAGATGACACCAGAAACCAGACCTATAAAATGTACAAATGGCCGTGCCCACTCTTACGGGAAGAAAAAGGTGGATAGAGATAATTGTACCGCACTGTACCAAACTTTGAAAAGTTGTCTTTTTCTTAATTATTATCAAATGTGCAAGCTTCACCATCTTATTTCTGTCATCTCTCAGTTTCAGCATGGCGTCATTGTGGCTGTGGATTCCAGAGCGACAGCTGGCTCCTACATCGCTTCACAGACAGTGAAGAAGGTGATTGAAATCAACCCGTATCTGCTCGGTACCATGGCTGGAGGAGCTGCGGACTGCAGCTTCTGGGAGCGTCTGCTGGCCAGGCAGTGCCGCATCTATGAGCTGCGCAACAAAGAACGCATTTCAGTGGCAGCTGCCTCCAAGCTACTGGCTAACATGGTGTATCAGTACAAAGGCATGGGCCTCAGCATGGGCACGATGGTCTGCGGCTGGGACAAAAGAGGACCAGGTAAATATCATATGCTAATGGTAAGCACACATTTAATCAGAAATCATTTACTCAGTCCTCAAGTTGTTCCAAAACTGAATGAGTTTCTTTCTTCTGCTAAACACAAAAGATGTTTTGATAAAAGTTGGTAACTAAACAATTGATGGTAGTCATTGACTTCTATAGATTTTTACCCTCATACTTTGGAAGTCAGTGGCTACTGGTCCATACCGTATTTATTTCTGTACTATTGAATACGTTGTTCTGCAAATTTACGCTATCTAAACCACTGAAGAAACATGTGGAAACTGCTAAATCATATAGAGAAGGGCTTAGTAAGCAGGAAGGGGCGCAATATTTTGACAAACTAAAGTTAATAGGTGGTAAAGATACCTACAAGCAGTATTAATTAAGACATAAGCCTAATATTTCACCTACCTGACTGGAAATAAGAACAAACACACATGCTGTCAAGATTCTTGTCCTGGAAATCCTGGTTTAGTTCGGCCAACCACAAACGACTTTTGTTTCTCAGACAGTTTTTGCACTCTTCTCCTTGATTTGTTATAACTTCTGGCAGTCTATAGTACAGCAAATGTTTTTTCCTAGTCCGACTGATTAGTACAGCTCAAAACATGACAATAATTGTCCATTTTCATCAGCAAAATATGTGAGTTTCATTTGGCTCATTGGCATTATGTTCAGTGCTGCCAATATGGCCGATTGATGATGAGGCATGAAAACACACTATAATAGAAAAAAACTAGAGGATGAGTAAATGATTGGAAGATAGTCCACCCAAAAATGAACAATCCCTTTAATTGATTTAACATTTGATTAGACAAAAGTTTTAGTAATTGGTCAGAAGCGTTTTTGGGCCTTGTTGCATTTGGCCACATATATAATTTACATAAAACATAATAAACCATACATAACATGCTAGTAAATATATATATATATATATAATTAATATAATTACTTTAGTACTAAGCTTCTTATAATAAAAAAATTATATAATGCTTATATAATATGTAAAGATGTCTTATTATATTTTATCTGTTAATATAATTGATTTAGTACTGCTTATATATTATGCTTTTTTTAAATTAATAATATAAGACTTCTAAGCAAATAAATTGTGAAGAATTAATGATAGCATTTTAGTAAACATTAAAATGTAAAAAGTTCCACCGCTCTTCATACATTCAACCTACTTAATATTCTCTTAAAAAATTGTCCTGTGAGCCCTGGGACTGAGGATTATGATGATTATATTTCATAATGCTATTTACAATATTATTTGCTTTTAATTAAAGTTGTTTTTCTGCTTTCGATTCCTTTCTGCCTCCATCAAAAGCGTTGATCAGAAGCATTCTGGCTGTAATCTGTCTGCATCTGCAATGGCTTTGTGATGTAAAAGACTGTCAGAAGGGACCTTTTTTTTCTTTTTTGCCATTTATGTTTTGACTGATTGCTGCAGTTGGCATGGGGACAAATTATGTGATTATTTTCTCTGCTGATTTGACCCTGCCTTTCTGCTGAAATAGCTTTGTAAAAATAGCTCTATCACCATAATTTCCTGCCAGTCTCCAGCAGTAGCCGGAAACTGGTTTTAATATGCAGCACCATGACTTTGTTTTTTGAAATGAATCACAAACTTGCACATTAATGGACTCTCAAGACCCTTGCTTTTCTAGACCATGATTGATGTCCATTTTTCTTAATTGGACGTTGCATTTAGGTCTATAAGAGGCTTTTAATCTAATGGTCTTAATGGTGAGCTCTGCCCATTTTCAGTTCATTTTGTTTCTTCCTAACATGAGGTGTGCAAGCCTAAATGAAGCAAAACTGACTGAGACAGACCAAGATAAATGACTGCTACAAAATGCGGTTCATAAGCATGAGTGTGCAAACTATGTAGGCGTTTTAGCCAGTACCACCAGATGGCGACATAGCGCTCTCTGATTGTGATTCGTCCCTAGGTTGCAGACACTGGGGTGCTGTAACCGCTCTACATCACGGCCGATGTGTTTAAAGAGGCCCTGCACAGTGACACAGTAATGGGAAATCAATATGCCGGTGACTGTGGGCCAGGAGGGAGCAACACCATGATGGACGCGGCTCTCAGCCAGGGCAATCGGGTTGCATGCAAAATCCTGTCAGCTCGATCAATTGGGGTTTATGCGGTGACACAGGCTAGTGTTGTCCCAAAAAACAACCCTTGGCTGGCAGGCGCACAAAAGTATGTGGTAAATCTTCCAATCAATTTTGCAAGTAATGATTGCTGTTAGAAGTTCGATAGCGGTGCTGGCTGTTACAATGCGTTGTGATTCAATAGAGAGGTAAATGTTGTGCAAATTAAATCAATCTTGATTAAACAGACCACATTTACTGTGTTAACAATGTCTGGCACACTTATTCCTGTGACAAAGTGTGTGTTTGCTGTGAGAAGTAAATTTGATTTAAAAAGCTGCAAGATAGTTTTGACGAAGATGGTGATAATAAAATTTAATGCAGTGCAACTTATGTTGTGGCCACTGTTGAAGCCCCGGTGTATTAGTCTGTGTGGTGTTAGAGCCGTTCTACAGATGCGTTTTATTTTCTTTGCTGTTTTGTAATTGTGGTCCAGTTTGTGATTCGATCAGAGTGTGATCCAAATGTTCTACTCTGAGTCTGTTAGAAATTAAATGGATAGTTTACCTAAAAATGATAACTCTGTCATTAATTACTCACCCTCATGTTGTTCCAAACCCCTAAGAATTTTGTTCATCTTCAGAACACAAATTGAGAGAAAAGAGAAAAAAGATTTTTTTTTTTTTTTTATGAAATCCGAGAAAGGTAGTAAAGACATTGTTAAAATAGTTCATGTGCTTCAAGCGTGGTTTTATGAAGCTATGAGAATACTTTTTGTGTGAATACTTTTCTTTTGGGTGAACTATGCCTTTAAGCATTGAGCTAAAACAACAGTGTATGGCCTGCTGCCATTCCTGAGCAAGCTCTGCACTGGTGGCACTCCGATCCCGCAGCTGAATCCTCTTAAGGAGACGATCCTGGCGTTTGCTGGACTTTCTTGGACGCCCTGAAGCCTTCTTAACAATGCAGTGGAAAGTTTTTTTCGGGATTAAGTTAATTTTCATGGCAAAGAAGGACTATGCAATTCATCTGATCACTCTTCATAACATTCTGGAGTATATGCAAATTGCTATTATAAAAACTTAGGCAGCAACTTTTCCTATTTCCAATATTTATGTCATTCTCAAAACTTTTGGCCACGACTGTAGACATCAGATGAAAAACTATTGAACATTAGATATTATAAACTAAAAAAAATAAGTTGACAAATTAAAATTACTAATAACTGGAATAAAAGTAAAACTGAATAGAAATATTTTATTAAAGCATTTATAATTTACATAGCAAGATTGCTAAAACTCAAACCAAAATAAAAATGAAAATGTGAAAGTTAAATATGCTAAAATAACACTGTTGCCAGCATGCAAATGAAGTGGTTATATTTACATTTACATTTTTTTTTTCATTTAGCAGATGCTTTTATCCAAAGTGACTTATAAATGAGGAGATTCATCCAAAAAAGGGATTCATCATAAAGAGGCAATTAAGCACAAGAAGTGCTTGTAATACATAATTTCAGATATTCTTAGGAAAAGTATATGCTAGAAAAAGCATAAAGGCTTTTTCTTCTCAGTAGGATGCAGTTAAATGCTCATGGAAGGAGTTTTTACCTGTTTTTTGAATATTGTCAGGATTCTGTGTTCCGGATAGGTTGGGAAGATCATTCAACCAGCAAGGAACGGTGAACAAAAATGTTCTGGAAAATTATTTTGTGCCTCTCTGTGATGGTTACGTGAGATGCATGTTGAGACGCGAGTGTTTACAAACCCAATGTGACCCACTAGTTCAAAATAAGTATTTCACCAGTGATTTAGGAAAGGAAAGGAAAGGAGGTGACGTGAGGCCAAGTATGGTGACCCATACTAGGAATTTGTGCTCTGCATTTAACCCATCCAAGTGCACACACACACACACACACACACACACACACACACACACACACACCGTGAACACACACCCAGTGGGCAGCCATTGCTGCGGCGCCCGGGGAGCAGTTGGGGGAACGGTGCTTTGCTCAAGGGACTCACCTCAGTCGTGGTATTGAGGGTGGAGAGAGTGCTGTACATTCACTCCCCCCACCTACAATCCCTGCCGGACCTGAGACTCGAACCTGCAACCTTTGGGTTACAAGTCCGACTCTCTAACCATTAGGCCACGGCTGCCCCATTTTACCTGGTTAAAGCAACCGTTATGATCTGTATTCTGCCTCTGTATATTTCTACATTCCGCATTCATAATTTGTACTCCGATAGCTTGTTGTGCACCTACTGTGAAAGTATAGACAACTTCTGTCCTGCCAGGAGCTGCAAATATCAGCAGGACCGCTATCTCAAAGACATATGAAACTCTTTCAACTGGCACCTTTTCATGTTGTGTAGACGTGGACTGCTGATGTGCATGCATGCTTAGACGTCTGTACACAGAGTTGCTTTGCTTTCTGAGCAGCTGCTCTCATCAGCGGCACTCTTAACCAACCATGGCTGTGTGACAATCAGCAAAGCAGTCAGCCAATCACCTGTGTATATTCCTTCCTTTTGTCTTGAAGTTGCCATTCATACATGCAGACAGCCACTCTTTTAGTCTAGCACTCTTTTAGTCTAGCACATCTAACTGCCTGTCACCTTTGTGATGGAGTGCAAGGAGCCAGGCTGTCGTAACATCCCGAGATCGCTCCCGCTTCAGCGCCTCTGCTTTACGAGGGCTCGCAAATTCAAGTGCCTCTTTTGTTCACCTTTACTTCCCCACCCGTTCTCAGAGACGCAGGTAGCATGCCACGTCCGTTGTGTGATAAAACGATCCCAGGTGTTGTGCGTTAAAAAAAAAATTCCCAGTCTGCTGAAGTACCCTCACACTCCGCTCCTAATGAGAACCGGTGCCTTGCGGGTAAAAGAGACGTCCTATTGCATTTTTAACCTGTTTTTAGTCGTCACACTTGGCTCTACAAAATGGTAAATTATCCTGCATATATTCAGGGTGCTGTAACGATTATCAGGTCGAGCTAACGATGCGTACAGAGGGTGTAAATTGCTTGTTGAAGACTTTTGAGCCCTACTTCCTAAGATTGTCCTTAAAATGTCTCTCTGAGACAATCCTTGAACTTTACTTAAAGTTTCCAGGGTACAAAAGGAAAATTTCAGATTGAGTTTTCAGTGCTAGTTGTTTTCTTCGTGGGACTGAACTAGCTAGACCTTTAGATTAATGACAGAAGGTCTAGGATCTAGCCACTTTCATTGGTCGAGGACTGCCCAAGAGGGCGGCGTCTGACCAACATGTAAAGGCAGGGCTGCCCAACCCTGTTCCTGGAGATCTACCTTCCTGCAGAGTTCAGTTCCAACCCTGATCAAACACAACTGAACCAATAAATTAGGATCTGAAGGAGCACTTGACAATTACAGACAGGCGTGTTTGATCAGGGTTGGAACTGAACTCTGCAGGAAGGTAGATCTCCAGGAATGGGGTTGGGCAGCCCTGATGTAAAGCAAACAGCCACAGTTTGTTTTGTTCGGCGTCACGTTTAGGGGCGTGACGATGTAGAGTTGATGTTCCTACAATAACAGACTGGTACTCATCCTTCAAGATTGATATCTGTAGCTGTCAAGAGTCTATGACGTGAACTTCTCATACTTCCAGCGTTTAGTTGATCCTGATCATTGTCACAGTTGTAAATGCAAGAGCTTTCTTCTTCCTTGAGGGGGTTTGGTGTCACATCTGCTGAAAATGTACTCGCTCTCAAGCCATTCAAGATGTAGATGAGTTTATTCATCAGAACAGATCTGGAGAAGTTTAGCATTTCATTACTTGCTCACCAATGGATCCTCTGCAGTGAATGGGTGCAGTCAGAATGAGTGTCCAGACAGCTGATAAAAACATCACAGTATTCCACAATATGACTTCAGTTCATCATTTTATGTGTTTAAGTAACAAATCATTAAGGTATTAAGACTTACATGGCTTAATATAGTGCAAATGGTATCTCTTACTGAAATGTGACCCTGGAACACAAAACCAGTCTTAAGTCGCTGGGGTATATTTGTAGCAATAGCCAAAAATACATTGTATGGGTCAAAATTATTGATTTTTCTTTTATGTCAAAAATCATTAGGAAATTAAGTAAAGATCATGTTCCATGAAGATTTTTTTGTAAAATTCCTACTATAAATATATCAAAATGTAATTTTTGATTAGTAATATGCATTGTTAAGAACTTAATTTGGACAACTTTAAAGGTGATTTTCTCAGTATTTAGATTTTTTTGGAACCTTAGATTCCAGATTTTCAAATATATGTATCTTGGCCAAATATTGTCCTTTCCTAACAAACCATACATCAATAGAAAGCTTATTTATTGAGCTTTCATATGATGTATACATCTCAGTTTTGTAAAATTTAACCTTATGACTGGTTTTGTGGTCCAGGGTCACAAATATGTGGTAGAAAGCCCATAAAAGACTGTTTATTTTTTTTGTAAAAAAATCACATAATTTTATAAATATTTTGGACTTCAATGATGTGAAATGGTGGCACTCGGTGAGCTACTGGCACTACCTGTACTTATTTTTACCACAACACAACTTGTAAAATACTAATACGATGCCACATTGTGCGGCTTTTGGTTGTAATTTTCAGTTGAAGGCCAACAAGAGAAGCAATGTAAGTCTCCACTGTTTTTTCTAGTGATAAGAAGAGTTGAAAAGAATGGGAAGATGCATGTGGATGAATAAAACTTCATAAAGACCCAAGTCTTTGTTCTCTCCACTTTAGTCATGATGTCTTTTAGGCTTTTAGTAGATCACAGCTACTGAGAGAGCTTACAAACTCTAGATGCCATCCTGGGAGAATGTAAACATGTCAATGCTTGTCATGATGGCACAGCCACTGAAGGAGTTTCTCAGCGCAGATATCCAGGACGTTTATTCCTTGTGGGAAAAATCAATGATGTGGCATTTGGTTTAACCCTACGCTTTTATCTAGCGCTGCCTATAAGCTCTTTCAGCTACTGTGGTTTCCGAGTTGTGTATTCCGAGGTGCGCTGCGGTAAAAATAGTAACGGGTAGCACAAGTAGCTCACAGAGTGCAACCATTTTACATCATAATGGCAACCCCCATAGTCCAAAATATGTATAAAATAACGTAAATCTTTCATGGATTTTCGACTACTTATTTCACTAAGAGACATTTACGTTATATCAAGCCATGCAAGCAATTTTACCTTTAAACTAGGGTTGTCAAAAGTAGACGGCAGTATCAAGTCAGTGCTGAAATTTGAAAAATATGACGGTACCAGTATTTCCCCCTAGCATTTTGAGTGCTGTTGAGTAGTTACTTAAACACCTCTGATTGGCCAACATGTTTTTAAAGTGATGATCATTGTAGCCAATCACAGAAATATCTGTTGAGCACATGAACAGAATAGCCAGTCAGAGGTGTTTAAGAATCTGCTCAACAGCGCTTAGAATGCTAGGGGGAAATGCTGGTATCGTCGTGTTTTTAAAATTTCTGTATCGATTCTTGACAACCCTACTTCAAACCAATGCTTCTGACCAAAATACCAGTCTGTAATTTATAATAATGCTTCAATGAGTGAACAAGTCCACCCCCTGTTGTCCCCTAACATTAAAATCTACCAATATGAGGACTCACATTTTAGCTGGAAGCAACAGTTTGAAGTTTAAGAATGTTGATGAAATACGCAGCTTTTCGAGTCACATCATGTTAAATGGAGTTGTGTTGTGGATTGTGATGTTTTTAATTAGCTGTTTGAACTCTGAGGGAAGAATTCTTGTATGGCCTGAGGTTGAGTACATTTTCAGCAATTTTCATTTTTGGGCAAACTGTTCCTTTAAAACTGACGTTTTCGCTCTTTCAAGTATTAAATGTTGCAAACGTTATAAAAATGTGCCATTTTTCAGTTTCTAAAACTATTTTATTCAAACTCTCACCCAAAAATAATTTACTTATCTTCATGTTATTCCAAACCAGACTTTCTTTCCTCTTCAGAACACAAAAGAAAATCAACTTTTTTTTTTTGTCCGTACAGTCAGTGGTGTCCAGACTCCATTGACTTTTTGTTGTGTGAACAAAAACAGTCAAAGCATTCTTCAGAATATATTTTGTGTTCCAAAAGGTGAGTAAATGATGACAATTCATTTTTGGGTGAACTATCTGGTTAACAGTCCATCTGCAGCCTAGTTCTGCTGGTACACAGATGGGATGTAGTCACCATTACTGTAGGAGTGTGTTTCGTCATAGCGCACTTGAATCCATGAGGTGATCTGCTGCTGGACAAGACAGTGACCCACTAGTTCACTGACTGTGATCTGCATCGTCCATCATGTTTGGTGAGAGGTCAGATCTTCAGGTATAGATCAATAATTAATTCTGGTGTTTTTGGAGCGATCAATAGCCCCTCAGGCGGTGCCCCAGGCTGGATGCTATGTTTGCCTGAGCCTGGTCAGCAGCTTGTCCTTAGCTTACTTAATATTAGCTAGATCAAGTTCTCCTTTTGGAATTTTTTTTTTTCTCAGAAGCTTTCAAGCTGAAGCCCCTAGGTACCCCCCAAGACTGAACTCCAACTACTGAGTATCCAGCTGTCAAAAAAAAACCCAAATCCCATGATTCCTTTTCTCACATGTACTCACCGAGATAGATTTGACCTTGTATTGTTCAGAGAATTATTTATAACCTTGTGTTCATAACATTACATCGATCTACTGAATTCTCTCTAAAGGTTTTTTTTTTTTTTTTAACGCTTTCATCTTCCGTGGAGGCGCCTGCCTTTTTAACACAGCGGGACGTAAAGCAGTGCTGATGGTCTCTCTCTTCCTCTTCCTTTTGCTTTCCTCTGATCGCAGGGCTGTACTATGTGGACTCTGAGGGCAACCGAGTGTGCGGAGACCTGTTCGCAGTTGGTTCGGGATCCATGTACGCCTACGGTGTCGTCGACAGCGGCCTTCGATACGACCTGACTGTTGAAGAGGCCTGCGACCTGGGCCGTCGCGCCATCTACCAAGCTACCTACCGTGACGCCTACAGCGGAGGCCAAGTCAACCTCTACCACGTCCACAGCGAGGGCTGGAAAAGGGTCTCGCAGGAAGACGTGCTTCAGCTGCACCTTAAATACCAGAGCGAGAAAGCATAGAAGGAGGGGTTGGGAGGAGAAAAGGCATGAGGGAAGAGGTCACAGCAGCAGTTGGGTTTCAAAAGAAAGGATGAGACCGGTCAGATAAGGAATGAATTGCAGATTAGTGATATAACCTGAAAGGCACTTCGGTTAACTTAATGAAATCAAATCTGCTTCTAAGAAAGTTAACGCCAGGTCTTTTGTAAGAGCTGGCTCGTCTGTACATGAGAACACAAGCTTGCTGTCTCTCTTTCTCTCTTCCTCTCATCTCTTGAAGTTAGACCAGTTTCCGTTATTTTTCTCACATATGTTATTCGCCGAGTTTTCAACCAGTTTCAGTAGTATTACAAACCTAGCCATTGCAGTTTCACTTGTTGTTTGTGATTATAAAATAAGGGGGCGCTGTATCCCAATGGACACCATGACAAGCCAAAATTCCAGTTGGCCAGCTCTTACTGAGTGGGTGTGGGCTTCTGTTCTTCTCATCTCACATGTATCTGCAGTTACCACAGTTACTAAACCTGCTCTGAATAAACCTTGGATTTTTGCTATATAAGTGTTATTTTTTTCCTCTTGATCCTGATGTATCGTTTGGTAAGTGTTTTGACAGGTGTTTACAAGTTTGTGCAGTGGCCCCGAAATGTAGTTGGAATCTTAAGTCACAGCTGATATATGAATGACATTGCATTAGATAACAAAATATCAAACCAGCTGTATCTGCACAGTGCCAGCAAATGTTCTCAAAACTACTTTTCTTGTCTGTTTTTGCAGTTACTTTATGGTATTTTTAGAAATATCAGAAGGTCTTTAATTTACATACACACACTCACAACATTTCCCCCCCCTTTTTCACATCTAATTTATATTCATAAAAATAGTTTATTTTCAAAATTACAGCAGAAATACTATAGGAAATATCCATACAGATTATTTAAATATATCAAATATTGTGTTGGTTTGAGAGCCACTTCTCTAAGTACAGCTGTCTTTAATTTCGACAGTACATTTGTTGTATTATTTAAAATCCATACTTATTTTCGAGAAGCTGTGTTTGTGCTTTTCTTAGTTAAAATAAATGTCACTTGGTTTGATGTTTTATCAAATTAGGGCTGTCAATTAAATTGTGATTAATTATATACAAACATGTGTTGGCAAAAATTACCGCAATTAATCATGCCCCCTGACCCGTACGAAAATTCCTTAAGGGATTTTCCTACTTTGAGAGCAGCTGAAGCTTGAAATACCACCATCACATTTTTGCCTCAATAATGTCTTGGAATTTATCTATATTTTCTGTGAAAGCCCACAGATTTCTCTTAAATTGGAGTACGCATATATGATGATGATGATGATAATTATAATTATAAATATGAGTGTCAATTGGTTGTCCAAAGAATTACCAACCACCATGTGCTCCCAAAATGTTTCAATCCTTGAGTTAATCATCTCAAATATTCCATGATAGGATGTGAAGTAGAAGTCCTAGCATAGGAATGCTTCCCATATTCACACAGTGAGCATATTAGAAGTATAAAAACTACCAATATTAAAGAGTCCTGGGGGATGAGCAGCTTGGAGCCCCTAGAGCATGGTAGTAGAACTACAACTTATACACAGTAACAGGACTGTGGATGGTTAACATGAATGAATTACAGTGTTGGCCAAAAATACTAGAACACTAGTATTTTCACCAGCTGAAATGGTTTTAAGTATGTTATTTCTTTCTTTTGCTGTAGTGTGTCAGTAGGAAAAATCTATCCTCATCATGATCCAGTCTGCCTGGAATGACATGAAGAAACGGAACAAACTTGAGACGGACTAAATCCAGAAGAACTGTGGCAACATCTCAAAGATGCTTAAAATCACATTCAATAGGGGCTGACAATCTCAGTCTTGCCACCTCAAAATCAAGTTCGGTAGGGGGTGGCAAACTCAGTCTTTCCCCCCCGCAAAATCACGTTTGGTAAGGGGTGGCAAACTCAGTCTTGGCCCCTTGAAATCACATTCGGTAGGGGGAGGAAATCTCAGTTGGGCCCACGTAAAAATGTTGTGGGGACCTTTCAGAAACAAATTAACATGTTTTCTATTAAATGCCAATACTTCTAATTATAAATGAATTATGTCACGTTCATTAGGAGTGGGTTTTGCCCCCTCGAAATCGTGATCGTTTGGGGGGGGGGTGCAATCTCAGTTTTGCCCCCATTGAAATCACATTCGGTAGGGGGTGGCAAACTCAGTCTTGCCTCCTCAAAATCATGTTTGGTAGGGGTTTGAAATCTCAGTCGTGCCCCTCTTAGGACATTGTTATGAGCCGTTTTCAGCCTCTGGGCCTTAGGCACTCTGCCCTCCTTTTCCCCCTGTTTGCACCTGAAGCCTATATGTAATATAGTTCTATTCATACATTGTGTTTTATTTCTAGGTGAAACAAATTAACATATTTGCTCTTAAGTGAGAATACCTATATGTTATTATAAATGAATTCGATCACAATCTCAGTCTTGCTCCCTCAATCACATTCGGTAGTGGGTGGCAATCTCAGTCCTGCCCCTCAAAATCAAGTAAGTGGCAATCTTAGTCAGGCCTCCTCGAAATCACATGCGGTAGGGGGTGGCAACCTCAGTCTTTCTCTTCTCAAAATCACATTCAAAAGGGGGTGGAAACTCAGTCTTGCCCCTTCGAAATCACGTTCGGTAGGGGTTTAAAATTTCAGTTAGTCCCCCCCTAAGGACATTGTTGTGGGCTCTTCTCAGCGTCTGGTCCTTATGCACTCTGCCCTCTTTTTTCCCTGATTGCACCTGAAGCCTATATCTAATGCAGTTCCATTCATACATTGTTTTATGTCTAGGTGAAACAAATTAACATATTTGCTCTTAAGTGAGAATACCTACAAATAATTATGAATGAATTATATCACAATCAATAGGTGGTGGCAATCTCAGTCTTGCCCCCTCAAAATAACATTCAGTAGTGGGTGGCAAACTCTTGCCCCCTTGAAATCACGTTCAATAGGGGTGGCAAAGTCAGTCTTGCCCCCTCAAAATCGCTTGCGATAGTGGGTGGCATTCTCAGTCGGCCCCCTCGAAATAACATTTGATAAGGGCTGGCAATCTCAGTCTTGCCCCATTAAAATCATGTTTGGTAGGGTGTGGCAAACTCAGTCTTGCCCCCTTGAAATCAAATTTCGTAGGGGTGGCAATCTCAGTCTGCCCCCCTAAGGACATTGTTGTGGGTCCCTCTCAGCCTCTAGGCTGTATGCACTCTGCCCTCCTTTTCCCGATGGTTGCACCTGCAGCTTCTATCTAATGCAGTTCCATTCATACATTGTGTTTTATTTCTAGGTGAAATTTTTAATGTCAGCTCAGATGGATTTTTAAAAAAAATACAATAGTTTTTTGTAATGGGATTCATTTTGGCCATCTTGCCCATTTGTCTCCATCAGCACAAGAGTTCTGAATATTTTCCTCTTCACTTTTGCCTGAGGCCCTGAATTAAGTGTCTTACTTTTTCCTTCCTCTTGCCATCTCTGCTTCGTAATAGTATTTTAGAGATGCAAATAGTGCATTGTGTCATTGTCTGCATCGGTCTAGTCTTGTGGGCTATTAGTGCTTAGGCTTGCTGAACTGAGGTAAACAATCTCTAACACCTTAAGCTGACAGGGAAAATGGTGATAGTATTTTGTGCTGCTTTGCAATTGTCCTCCGGCTTTTGGGTCTATGGACTTAGTCCTTGGATGTCTTTTTTTTTTTAATTAGAGGAGGAATTTATTTTGGATTTTCATTTCGGCACACCTAGTTTCTATCACGTTGTTTTACAATGCAAGGATTCGCTGTAGCCCCCCTCAGTAGTTTTATAGCTGAAAATAAACACCAATAAAGGCTACGTGACGATGTGGTGGCCCTGAGCCCCAATGATTGTTAAAAACTAGTTTCACAGGTGGCTAGTTAGCAGATGGAAAGCAAATGGGATTCCAATAAATGTAAATGGGGAGTTCCTTTCCATTACTTTGCTTGGAGAAAATGAAGAGATGAAAGAGTTGCTTACAACATGACTACAAATCACATTTGCTAATCATGTTTTTCAAGTCATTTAGTTGCAGAACATCTGCAGCATCAAACACGTATTCGTTTTGAGTGGTGAAATGAAATGTGCAGGTCATTCTTGAAAGCACTTTGAATACTCATCAACTACTTTAATTATTCTTAATGGTTAGCTTTTAGAAAATGCAATTCACATGTATTATAGCAAAATATTGTTGTTGGGTGCATTGCAATGGGAGAAGCACTGGTTAGCCTTGGTGACCCAGTTACCATTTGTCTCTCTCATGAGTAATTTGCATGAACATTCACTTCAAGGTTTAAAAATGTAGGAAGAGCTACTTGAAATTTCAATACAAGCGTGCTTGTCGGTGATATTTATGGATCATCTTCACACTATTTGTCCTGTGATTCAACAAGCATTGTGATACAGTCCACGTAAATCTGTAGTGATTTGGATAGTCAAACTGTATCTTAACCAAAGCCAAAGCGAAGAATAGGATTGTGTGAGAGACCAGCTGGTTAGTTTGTTAGGTGCCAGCGAGATGAATTTCACAGTGTCAAAAAATAACCCCAATGCACCCACGTGCCACCATCTGTCAGGTGGCCATAATATACGCGATAAATCTCTCTCACTTTAATTTGATCTGCTCTGAATTAAATTTGTTTGATTTTCTCAGAATGTACCCTCATGAAAAAACATCTTAAAATGGCTTAAGATGATTTGCTGGTGTTAAATGATTTCAAAGCCTGATCAAGCTGCTCATATTACTGGAGATATTGGGCATTTTACAGCAGTTTAGACTTGGAGACCAGCTAAGATCAGCAAATCATCTCCAGTCTGCTAACACAGTCATTTTTTTTAACACTTTCTGAATTTGTGTTTCAGGTTTTCTTGGTCTGTTGTTTGGTTTTATTGGACTAGGTGATCACCTCAAACCAACTAAGATCAGCTTAGACCTTCTACAGTCAGCAAATTTTCAAGGTAAACAGATTCACGCCTGGTCTTCCAGCTGGCTTTAGATAGTCTTTGTGCTGATGGTCTCCCAGCCTGGCTTTAGAAGGGTTTTGGAAACATGGGCAGACTGGGAAATGTATCCCATCTAAATGAAGAAAATCAGCATAGATTTAGAGACCATCTTATGCTATGAACAGCAAACTATTAAACTGGTTTTACGCTGTTTTTCATCAGGGTGGTCCGGGTTCAGTCTCAAAATGTGTTGCTAGTTTCTCTAAAAGAAAAATGTAATTCTGGAAGATGTAAACAGATCAAACAGAAAAATACAGCGAAGCGCGATGTAAGTATGTGGTTGTGATTGAATACACAAAAATACAACGGGTTTTTTCCCCACTTCCACAGCTGTTTCGGATCGAAAACAAATGAGAGGTCAATTTAGCAGGAAATCACTCTCGGTGTGATGCAGTGTCCACCTAAAGACTCTCGAGGCTTTGTGTAATCAGCGTGCTTCAGTCCTTGAGCTCGCGCCTCATGTAATTGCGTTTGGTGCTACTCGCGCATCCTTCTCTCTCCCTCTGCGCGCGTGAGGAGGCTGCCGCTCTCGCCTCGTGGTGAGAGGTGCCGTTTTTCATCTCTCTGCGTGCGTCGGACACGCTCTTGTCATTTCTGTTGCGTGTCCCATTCGCCCCCCCTCCTTATTTCTTCTCCTTCCTTTTCATAATAATGTTTCATTAATTGTGGGTTTGCTCATTAATTCCAAAGAAAAGCGGTTTAAAAATAAATCTAAAAACCTTGCATTATCATGTGACCTTGGGCCAAACTCCTTATTAAGTTTTTGTAATGCACAGCTGGCCAGTGTTGTGGGGCCTTCAGGCTGCATTTACACTGCAAGTCTTAATGAACAGATCTGATCTTTTTGCCCCGTCTGTTTACATTCATTTAAGACACGACTGGTGTCCGATACCTTGTTATCTTTAGATTAAAGGAGAAGTTCACTTGCAGAACAAAAATTTACAGATAATTTACTCCCCTCTTTGTGCTCCAAGATCTTCAAGACGTCAATGGTGCCCACGTGTTTAGTTACAAATTGCAGTTTCAGTGCAGCTTCAAAGGGAGTTTTTGACCTACCCTAACTGTCCTGAACTGGAATACAAAGAGTTCACGCAGAGCTAGACAACACAAGCGTTTGAGGTTAAAAAGTATATAAATTTTATATTTTTTCACAAAAATAACCAATCGTTTCACTAGATAAGACCCTTCTTCCTCGGCTGGGATCGTTTAGACCCCTTTGAAGCTGCATTTAAACTGCATTTTGGAAGTTCAAACTCGGGGCACCATAGAAATCCACTATATGGAGAAATGTTTTCCTCAATAAACATAATTTCTGTATGACTGAAGAAAGAAAGACATGGACATCTTGGATGACAAGGGGGTGAGTACATTATCTGTAAATTGTTATTCTGCAAGTTAAATTTTCCTTTAATTCCCTCCCAAAATGATTGTCATCTTCAGAACACAAATTAAGATATTTTTTGATGAAATCCGACATTGTTAAAATAGTTCAAGTGACATCAGTGGTTCAACCTTAATTTTATGAATACACAGAGTTCACGCAGAGCTACACAAGACAAGCATTTAAGGTTAAAAAAAATATTTTTCAATTTAAAACAAAAAAACAATTGTTTCACTAGATAAGACCCTTCTTCCTCGGTTTAGAGCCCTTTAAAGCTGCATTTAAACTGCATTTTGGAAGTTCAAACTTGGGGCACCATAGAAGTCCACTATATGGAGAGAAATCCTGAAATTTTCCTCAAAAAACATCATTTCTTTATGACTGAAGAAAGAAAGACATAACATCTTGGATGACAAGGTGGTCTGTAAATTTTTGTTCTGGAAGTGAACTTCTCCTTTAATTCCGTCTCAAAATGCTTTACTATGCACAATAGTCATCCCGTCTTTCATCTGATTTTCCTCAAAGTATCTATCTATTGATAGCAAATACTATATCGACAATACATACTATTTCTTGTGATTTAAGCAGCATTTCACACCTCTAATAAATGGGGTTAGCCCTGCTTTTGACCCTGGGTTATGAAACCCTGCCCTGAAGACAAGAAAACCAATCATTAACTGCCTCAGAACTTATCTTATTAGCTATTCATGTGCTGTGTTCAGTCATAGAAGCTTTCACGAGGTGTTTAGTCTACATATCTGTGGGGAACAGTTAAAAATGCAGTGTAGCAACACCAACCATGTTAATTGCAGTGATAAAGGGACTATATTTGACTCTTGTTGTAATATTTAAAGGAATATTCTGAGTTCAATAGAACTTAAACTCATGTTGTTACAAACCCATAAGATCTTTGTTCATCTTCGGAACACAAATTAAGATATTTTTGTGAAATCCAAGAGCTTTCTGACCCTTCATAGACAGCAACATAACTGACACGTTCAAGGCCCAGAAAGGTAGTAATGAAAATAGCCCATGTGGCATCAGTGATTTTATGAAGGTACAAGAATACTTTTTGTACCCAAACAAAAATAACAACTTTATTCAGCGATTTCTTCTCGTCTCTGTCCTTACTACCTTTCTGTGCCTTGACCGTGGTAGTACCCTTGCTGTCTATGCTGGGTCAGTTGATTTCCACTGGAAGTGCCTCACTGAAACTGCTTACAGAGACTTTACTTTTTTATTTTTTAAAGAAAATGTGTGCCAAGTGGATTTGTGTGGTAATCAACATTATGCCACAGGCACTGTCAATTGAGCTTAACTTGTTCTGAACCTGAAATTTTCCTTTAGGTCTTCTGAGACATAGAGCGTTTTTAAAAAGCGGATCTACAACATGTTCACAGATGGACAAGCAGCTATTAAAACACTTTGCATGCTCATTGCATGCTGTGTTTGTTCAGTCAGTGTTATCAACCTTATAAATATGCAAATAACAATTTTAATCCAGGGTTGGAAATCTTTAAAACTGACTACACTAGATTAATTTGTAACCCAGGGTGAAGTATAAACAGTGTGAAACAAGGCAACCAAGGATTACGTTTATCCAAGGGAAAAAAATGTATTTAAAATGTAAATGTCTGAAGAATGTGGTTAGCCAAACAGTTTTGGGCCCCACTGACTATAAGAAAATACTATGGAAGTCAATGAGGACCAGAAAGTGTTATTCGGAATGTCTTCTTTTGTGTTCAGCAGAAGAAAGGGTACCATACAGGTTTGGGACAACTTGAGGTGAGTAAATCATGACAGAATCTAAATTCTAAACAGAGCGTGAACTATTATAGTCAAATGCTATTTCTTACACACCATGTTGACGTCGAAGGTTTACACACACCTTGCAGAATCAGCAAAATGGTAATTATTTGACCAAAATAGATGGGATCATACAAAATGCATGTTATTTTTTTATTTAGTACTGACCTGAATAAGATATTTCACATAATGCATGTCCACAAGAGAAATTAATAGTTGAATTTATAAAAAAGGCCCTGTTCAAAAGTTTACATACACTTGAATCTTAATACTGTGTTGTTACCTAAATGATCCACAGCTGTTTTTTTTTTTTTTTGTTTAGTGACAGTTGTTCCTTGTTTATCCTGAGTTAAACTGCCTGCTGTTCTTCAGAAAAATTCTTTAGGTCCCATAAATTCTTTGGTTTTTCAGCATTTTTGTGTATTTGAAACCTTTCCAACAATGACTGTATGATTTTGAGATCCATCTTTTCATACTGAGGACAAATGAGGGACTTGTTTGCAACTAGAAGGAAACACAATGAATTAAGGGGGTGAAAACTTTTTGAATTTAAAGGTTAGGGTAAATTTAAAGTATTTTATCTTCTAGGAAACATGTTTGTATCTTCTGTGGCTTCTAAAGGGCATTACTAAATGAAAAATCTGATATTTAGGCAAAATAAGAAACGTAAACATTTTCATTCTGTTCAGAAGTTTTCACCCCCCATCTCTAAATGCATTGTTTTTCCTTCTGGAGCATCAGTGAGCATTTGAACCTTCTGTAATAGTTGCATATGAGCAGGGGCGTAGCAGCCAATTTAAAAGTGGGGGGGGCAGTATGGTCATGTGACCCAAAGGTGATGTTCATACAGTATAATACATTCTGTTTACAAGAGCAACAAGATTTGAAGCTCATGGCAGACGCCCAAGAGATTCGCGCTGTGATTGGCTAAATGTTACTTCACTCAAATCTAAGTAACAAATCAGAGACCAGGGGCGGAAATATTGGCGCTAGGTCAAAAAAAGTGCGGGGGACAGAATCACCTGTTTCTAAAAGTGAGGGGGACGTGTCCCCCCGTCCCCCCCGGTTGCTACGCCCCTGCATATGAGTCCCTTAGTTGTCCTCATTGTGAAAAGATGGATCTCAAAATCAAACAGTCATGTTGGAAATGGATCAAATACACAGAAATGCTGTGTATTTGACCTCAAATGTATATACATACAACACATAAAACATACATAATGGTACTGTATACATTGAATACTGACTATAGAATCGCTGATTCCAAAACCACTGTTATGAAATACCTATCTTAAAATGTAACACCATGCACCTTATACCAGGCAGAAGCAGACACCTTTGTGATTGTCGGTCAAGCATAATGCCTGTGAAATTGTGTTCGATGATGGAGGTTTCTGGCGATAATGATAAAGAACCTGGAAAAAGATCCATTATTAGTCATCACCTGTCTTCTGAGTGGCTATTTCAACACAAGCTGTTCACCTCTGCTCATGACTTGACTCTATAAATGCAGCATGTCTGTTTGTTTTATTATCAGTGTCTCTATTTCAAGTGGTCCGATGGCCCTGGGAGGAAGACGGTGAGGCAGGCGATGCCGTTGTCAGAGGAGCAGCCTTTAAGACTGATGTTTGTGTCTGTGGTCACTTTGCTTTTGTGTATTTTTGTTCCTTTGCACTCTGTGTCCTTTTGAGCATGCCCCACGGACACGACCGGCAAAAAAGCCCTTTATTGCTTTTCACAGCAGGTCACGGAGTATGCGGCGCTGTGCATCAAGCTAAATCGCATAGGCTGGTTGGTGGGACAAAGATGGTGTGGAGTTTTGCTGTCAGCTATAGAAAGTAGCCCACTGAGCAAATCACCACTACCATATACTTGCTATTCCACCCGTATGTGATGGAAGTTATTTACATGTGTTTAGCATGCATGAAGGACTCCAATAATATTTTTTTTCTGTACAATCAACCTTAACCTAGTTATTTATGTTTATCTTTCTCTCTCAGGCTCGAAACCCTACTATCATGGCAGAACATTGTCTACAGAGAGTGTTGCTGTATCAGCGACCATACACACCTCCCATGATTTATTTTCTTCTTTTGCCTGTTTACAGAGCTGTATAAAGTATTTACCCTTCAGAAGAAGTCAGTTTCTGTAGTCTCTTTCTCACAACTTTGAACACTGACCTAAGCTAAAAAACAAAAACAAATCTTTACAAGGGTGGCACTGTGTACCTAAAGAAATTTTGTTGCGACTCAAAGTCAGTTCTCAATATATGTGGAATTTCATTTCAACCGGACAGATTTAGTCTCCTGAATCTAATCACCTACTAAAAGTTGTTTTGTTGCTTTCAAAAGCAGTTACTTTTTTCAACAAAGGCAATAGAAGTACTTGGTGACACCTTCTATCAAATAAATGAAATTTTCTCTGGTGTCCTTTGAGTACTATAACGTGTTATCTGATCATTCAGAACTAAAAAAATAATTATCTTTATCACCCAGAAGATGTATCAACAACAACAACAAAACAAAGAAAATTAGGAGGGGTCAAAGGTCCTTGGTATTAAGATGCGATTTGGTTGATTTGATCACATTTTGTCCTTCTTTCTTCTGTTGAAAAGAAATTGAGGTTTTTGAGAAAAACCTTCTAGGATTTTTCTCCATATAGTGGACTTTAATAGGGTTTAACTGGTTGAAGGGCTCTACACGACCCCAGCCGAGGAATAAGGGTCTTTTTTTTGGAAAAGATTAGTTGAAAAAAAAAATGAAGTTCACTATATGGAGAAAAATGTCACGATATACCAGTATTAACGATAATTGTGACTGCTGTTTTTCAGAAAAAATCCTTCAGGTCCCACAAATTCTTTGGTTTTTCAGCATCTTTGTGTATTTGAACCCCTTCCAACAATGACTGTATGACTTTGAGATCTATCTTTTCACACTGACGACAACTAAGAGACTCTTATGCAACTATTACAGAAGGTTAAAATTCTCACTGGTGTTTCAGAAGAAAAAAAATTATACATTAAGAGCTGGGGGGTGAAAACTTTTTGAATTTGAAGATCAATGGTAAATTTAACTTATTTTGTTTTCTGGGAAACATGTAAGTATCTTCTGTAGCTTCTTAAGTGTAGTACTAAATGAAAAAAATATGATATTTGGGCAAAATAAGAAAAATGTACATCTTCATTCTGTTCAAAAGTTTACACCCCTGGCTCTTAATACATTGTGTTTCCTTCTGGAGCATCAGTGAGCATTTGAACCTTCTGTAATAGTTGCATATGAGACCCTCAGTTGTCCTCAGTGTCCTACAGTCATTGTTGGAAAGGGTTCAAATACACAAAAATGCTGAAAAACCAAATAATTTGTGGTACTTGAATGATTTTTTTCTGAAGAACAGCAGTGGACCATTCAGGTATTAAGAATAGCTTTCTTCAGACCAGCCAAGTTTTTCTACGCTGACTAAATCAATATTTTTTTTAACCTTGCCTTATACACAGAGGCACTGTCATGTTGGAAAGTAAAAGATTTCCTGTTCAAACTGTTGCTATAAATTTAGAGCCACACAAATATTGTTATATGCTTAAATATTAAAATTTCATGAGCAGTCAAACTTGTTCATTAGAAGGGGGTGCCCCAATACTTTTCTCCATATAGTGTACAATTAATGGCTGACTAAGCCACCTTGGGAATCTCACCCAAAGATTTTACCCATGAGACTTCCCGGTGGCAAGCAAGACATGGAGACAGGTATCACTCAAAGATTACAAAATGCTTCATTAGGACAATATAAAAGTTGCAATAGTGAGAGTATGACACATCAACTCTAAGACATGCATCAACATAAATTACTTATATACTTATATAAATACACTTCAGAGCTATGGCCAAGATTACAGGGAAGACTCTTTGATAATGAATGATCTCCTACCTACAATGCACACTCACATATCAAGAAAGAGCCCAGTGCTCACAGCACTCAATGAGGAACACCACCACCACCTAAAAGGGGAATAGTCAGAAGAAAATGCCCGCCCCGACCATTCACCTCTGAGAAATACTATCCCTACTTATCATGCCACGTAAGCATTCAGCTTCGTCAACTAGAATAAGAGTTTAAAAAAAGAAGAGACAATCTCATCTTGTCAGATTTTTTGTTTCTTGGATTGGATGATTTGTTTTTTTGCGGCTTCTTTTCAGACGGGCTTTAGTTTGCTTTTTTGGGCTCAGTTTTGGATTACACACTTTGGATTTGGTTGCATTTAGATTTCACCTTGTTAAGAGGTAACATGCTTTTATTCTTCAAAAAACTGTTTCAGATTTCAGTTGAATCTCTTGAGTTAGTGTAGCATTGGTTGTTTAAAAATGATGTATTTTTTAACCACCTCCTCCTCCTTCCTTATTGTTATAGAAGAGTTGCTCTTTTTAGGGGCTTTTGGGAACTACTGAATGGGTAAGTCAGATTATCTCTTCAAGATTTTACAATTCTGCATGTTTTAAAGAAACTACAGAATTTGATGAAGTAGGAAAATTCATGTACTGTGTATTTGTTCAAACAATATTCAAATGATTGTCTTTGGTAGTTCACTATTTATACTATGTATGTTAACCTTTCAAAGTGCTCTGATTACTGTGAATGCCATGGGAAATTCCACTGGAAAACAGAAGGAGCTGTATCCTGGAAGAAACACATACACCATGTACCACGGTACAACAATGGAAAATGCACTGAAGATCTGCGAAAATGGATTCAGACGATCTTCTGGTGGCATGCTCGGTCCAGGAGTCTACCTGAGTCGGAGTAAAGAGAAAGCTTCTCGTTACCCTGAGTATGATAAAGGAGAACCACTGGCCATCCTTAAAGTAGAAGTTCAAGTTGGAAAAGTGAAAAAGATTGATTGTCAGGGTCATCCCTTACAGAACACCTGGTATCAACATGGTTATGATACTGCTTGGGTCCCCCCGAACTGTGGAATGGTATCAAGTGGATTAGAAGAGGACTGTGTTTATAATCCGAGCCGGATCAAGGTTCTAGAGATTATTGTTAACACAAGAAACTTATAGACACTGACACACTTTTTGTTATAAAAGTTATATGGTAAATGATTTTCCACTGAGGCTTGCTTTATCTTTAAAAACCTTGTTTGAATGAATAAATACATGAATCATTTAATTGCATGAGCAATTTCTCAAGTCACATACACTATATTGCCAAAAGTATTGGGACACCCCTTTCTAATGAACAGGTTTAACAACTTTAGTAATTTCCATGAGTACAAATCTTAATGTTTAAGCATATAATGATATTTTAGGCAATTGTGTGCTTCTAATTGTATAGCAACAGTTTGGACGCAACCCTTTTCTATTCCAACATGACAATGCCTTTGTGTATAAAGCAAGGTTCAAATAGAAATGATTGATTCAGTCAGTGTGGAAGAACTTGACTGGTCTGCAGAAAGTCAAGTCATAATCCCATCTGAACACCTCTGGTGTGACTTTAAATGCAGACCTTGAGCCAAAAACTCATCGCCAAACACCAATACTTGTACACAGTCATTTTAGACACATCCAAAACTGGTGCAACAGAGATAGAAATACAATTTATAAATACATGAATTATGCTTTCATCTTTGTTGCCACAGTTTTGGAAGTGTCTTTTTCTGTTCTAAAGAAGGGGGTGTCACAATACTTTTGTCCATATAGTGTACAGTCGTGGCCAAAAGTTTTGAGAATGACACAAATATTAGTTTTCACAAAGTTTGCTGCTAAACTGCTTTTAGATCTTTGTTTCAGTTTTTTCTGTGATGTACTGAAATATAATAACAAGCACTTCATACGTTTCAAAGGCTTTTATCGACAATTACATGACATTTATGCAAAGAGTCAGTATTTGCAGTGTTGGCCCTTCTTTTTCAGGATCTCTGCAATTCGACTGGGCATGCTCTCAATCAACTTCTGCGCAAAATCCTGACTCATAGCAACCCATTCTTTCATAATCAGTTCTTGGAGTTTGTCAGAATTAGTGGGCTTTTGTTTGTCCACCCGCCTCTTGAGGATTGACCACAAGTTTTAAGATCTGGGGAGTTTCCAGGCCATGGACCCAAAATGTCAACGTTTTGGTCCCCGAGTCACTTAGTTATCACTTTTGCCTTATGGCACGGTGCTCCATCGTGCTGGAAAATGCATTGTTCTTCACCAAACTGTTGTTGGATTGTTGGAAGAAGTTGCTGTTGGAGGGTGTTTTGGTACCATTCTTTATTCATGGCTGTGTTTTTGGGCAAAATTGTGAGTGAGCCCACTCCCTTGGATAAGAAGCAACCCCACACATGAATGGTCTCAGGATGCTTTACTGTTGGCATGACACAGGACTGATGGTAGCGCTCACCTTTTCTTCTCCGGACAAGCCTTTTTCCAGATGCCCCAAACAATTGGAAAGAGGCTTCATCAGAGAATATGACTTTGCCCCAGTCCTCAGCAGTCCATTTGTCATACTTTTTGCAGAAGATCAATCTGTCCCTGATGTTTTTTTTTTTGGAGAGAAGTGGTTTCTTTGCTGCCCTTCTTGACACCAGGCCATCTTCCAAAAGTCTTGTCCTCACTGTGCGTGCAGATGCGCTCACACCTGCCTGCTGCCATTCCTGAGCAAGCTCTGCACTGGTGGCACTCCGATCCCGCAGCTGAATCCTCTTTAGGAGATCCTGGTGCTTACTGGACTTTCTTGGACACCCTGAAGCCTTCTTAACAATGCAGTGGAAAGTTTTTTTCGGGATTAAGTTAATTTTCATGGCAAAGAAGGACTATGCAATTCATCTGATCACTCTTCATAACATTCTGGAGTATATGCAAATTGCTATTATAAAAACTTAAACAGCAACTTTTCCAATTTCCATTATTTATGTAATTCTCAAAACTTTTGGCCACGACTGTATGTACAAGTCATTGGTGTTTGGTGATGAGTTTTTGGCTCAAGGTTGCATTTAAAGTCACACCAGAGGTGTTCGGATTAGGACTTGGCTTTATGCAGACCAGTCAAGTTCTTCCACGTTAACATGCACATGGGTAAGCTGATAACTCACAAATATCAGTTTATTAAAATAACCAGTTTTATTCTTTACATGCACATCAGTAACCTGACAATGCAAGTAAGCTGCGTTTACATGGCTTCATTAATAAATCGGTTTATTTCCTAGTATACTGACGTCAGAATATAAACATTTGCGTATCTGACTCTCTCAGCGGGAAACTTGCAGCTCATATGATCCTCTCATGAAGTTACAAATGCTGCGTTTTGACTGAACCACTTGTATAATCTGCTGCAGGAGGTGAGAATAAATGATCTTTTTCTGAGTCATGAAAGAGTCTGCTTTTGTGATATATTTACTTATATCTTTATTTCAATATGTTTGCTCTCTCTAGATGCGCTAAAATCTGCACTAACGATACGTTCCTGTCATGTAGGCTATCACACATGCGCACTAAAGTTGAGTATAACAGAAAGCGGGTTATTGCGTTTACATGCCGCACGAAATCGGAGTAAGAGGCAAAGAACTTCCTGTGACGACCGGTGTTGTGCTCATTTTCGACCCCTGCCAAATTACCACCCCCTCATGCTTACGCCGTTTATAACCTTACTCCGATAAAAGAAAACGGGTTACGGCGGCTGTATCCGAAATCACCCCCTATACCCTCATTCACTATTCCCTACATTAGTCCACTCATTCAGTCCACTTGAAGGAGTGAGTGAAAACGAGTGAGTGAATTCGGACACTGAGTGCACCGGAAGGACTGCCGCTTTTGCATAGTATTGCTTACTGTTTAACAATCATTTAAAACGGACAGTTCGAGTAGTTAGATTAAAGGATTTATCTTGAACTATGTCAAGGAGTTTACATATAAACCCTGGTTAAACAATTTAATAATCAATTTACAACGAATTTGTACCCGTGTTGTATGCTGTATTATGCAGTGGACAAGCGAATGGATGGATGATTCAGCTGCGGGCGCCATCGTCTGGCGAGACGCGGGAATTCAGTCGGCGCGCGACTCTCACAGTGCATTATGGGTTATCTCTAGCTGTTGAGCGTACATCGGTTGTACACTCGTTTTTGCGGTGCATTGTGGGATTGAATGAGTGCACTCGGGAACGTTCACTATGGTTTCGAACACCACTTAAAATGGCTGTCCCCTCAAATAGTGCACTATTTGAGGGTATAGGGGGCGATTTCGGATACAGCCGGCGTTTACATGACCACGTGCGTTTTCGGCTTAAGCATAATCGTTTTGAGAACGTGCATGTAAACGCGCTCATTCATTTCTCTATGAACCTTGCCTTATACACAAAGGGATTGTCATGTTAGAAAAGAAAGGGTCCTGTCCACACCGTTGCTATAAAATTAGAAGCACACAATTCCCTAGAATATCATTACATGCTTAAACATTAAGATTTGTACTCGTGGAAATTACTAAAGTAGTCAAACCTTTTCATTAGAAGGTGGTGTCCCAATACTTTTGGCAATATAGTGTATGTCTCACACAGATATCAGGGAAGTTATGGCAGTTTTATAATTAACTGCACATATAAAGACCCATACCACACTAGGCTACTCAACACACATATGCAACAAAGGTGAAACCTTAGTGAGTTCCTATGCTTAGTATTTAAACATCAAAGACAATTTATAAAAGGCCCCTTTCAAAATGGAAGTATACTTTTAAGTTAATTTTTATTAATTAAAATTAGTTCAAGTATATTTTTCAAGCATAATTTAGGTAGTAAGTACACTAAAATCAATGTACTAGCAGTATACTAACAAGTGCACTTCAATACAAAGTCAACACTTTCTGCGACTAAATAAAAATGTACATTTGTTTGTTATTTGTTACTACAGTTTCTACACTTTTAAAAATGAAGGTGCTTTAAAAGGGTCTTCACAGCAATGCCATAGAAGAACCATTTTTGGTTCCACAAAGAACCATCTCTTTATTACCTTTTTATAATCTGAAGAACACAGAGAACCTTTTGTGAAACAGAAATGTTCTTCAGATGTTAAAGGTTCTTTATGGAACCATTTAATCTAAAAAATTCTTCTATGGCATCATGAAGCACCTTTATTTTTAGGAGTGTAGTATATTGCAGTTTTCTAGTTGCAATACAAAAGAAAAACTTTTATTTTCTGAACTTTTCTAAAAGTTGACTAAATTTTGAGTACAGAACAAACATAGTTTTACTAAACTTGTAGTACACCACCAACATATAAGCTTCTTTTGTTATGCAACTATACTACAAATGAACCTAATACTAGCTTAATTTATTAGCTATATACTTAATATTTTTCTAGTCCACAATTTTACGCAAGTATTAATTCACACACTTGTTTTGTATTTTTCTCTTGCTGAATTTCCTTGTAGCTACCAACGAACCAACAAAGAGAAACCATCCCTAAGGCAACATTAAACTGTGAGTGTGACACACATGTACAGCCCATGGCATCTCTTCCTGTGTTGGCCCCAAATGGCCGCACCTGCTCTTACGGGAAAAATAAGGTGGATAATATCCTTACAGTATCTACAGTAGGAAACCTATTCAATTTAGAAGACTTCAAAAACATAAGAAACCTGTTTGACCAGAAAGAGAAGTGGTCAAACAGGTCTTTTAAAGAAACCTCCTTGGGTTCTCTTTTTTCCTTTTTATTGTGAGGTTAGAGGGAAAGTTTTGCCAGCAGCTCATACAATGAATAAGGATGCAAAAATAACCTTACCTAGAAATGAAATACTCTATCAAAATCGAAACAAAAGAAATCTAAGAACTTCCCTAACTCCTTAACTAAACAAAAAAACAGGTTGTCAAAAAAATGATGTCAAATGGCACCTAGCTCACGCATTTGGCATGAGACGCATGCTTTCAGGCTCTGTCTGACGCCAAAGTGGCAACTGGAAACCCTGCTTGTGACATAAAACAAAGTCTCAGCTTTTGAATTTTGTAATAATCTGTTTCACTCAGATGAAACATAAAATTATATGTCACTATCGGTTATATTGCAAGCCTGTAAAGCCTGACATGAATGTATTTAAAATGTATTTTTTAAATTAAACAGTTCATTGTGCCTATAGAAAAAATATGTATATAATATGTGCATATCTGTTTTTATTTATTTATTTATTTTGAGTATCATATCCAATACATCAGGCTTTTATAGCCCATATAGTATGATGTAAGAGAATATGGAGCTCATATTCTAGGAAAAACACCTCAATTTTACCCAGAGACCCAAAATGAGCAAAATATGCAATTTGGTGCAACTGCTGCTATTTATAAGGCCAAATAGTCAGATGAAACTCTGATAGCTTGTAATGTAAGTCAATGAGATCTTTAAAACATTATAGCAGAGTACTTGGATAAAATACACATAAATATCACTTGTCACTTTGTATCTTCCAATAATGTCTTAGTGAGATGATATCTAAATGCTTAGCTTTATTGTCAAAGATCTTTTTATTGTGGGGGGCAAAACATTAAATGTAATGCAAAACAATGATGATTGAAAGATGTATCATATTTGACACTCACGTTTAAAAAAAAGGTGTATGAAGATGCATCAGTCCAGTAAGTTTTCAACTTGAAATATTAAAGTTACAAACAATACAACACATATTCTTATGCAAACTTCTAGTATACATATAGCCTTCATATACACTACCAGTCAAAAGTTTTTGAACTGTAAGATGTTTAATGTTTTTTTAAAGAACCCTCTTCTGCACACCAAGCCTGCATTTATTTGATCTAAAGTACAGCAAAAACAGTAAGTTTGAAATATTTTTACTATTTAAAAAAACTGTTTTGTATTTGAATATATTTTATATTTATATTATTCCTGTGATTCCATGCTGAATTTTTAGCATCATTACTTCAGTCACATGATCCTTCGGAAATCATTCTAATATTCTGATTTGCTGCTCAAAATACATTTTTTTTAAATTATTATTATGTTGAAAACAGCTAGGTATACTTTTTCAGTTTTCTTTGATGAATAGAAAGTTCAGAAGAACAGCATCTATCTGAAATAGAAATATTTTGTAACATTATAAATGTCTTTATCACCACTTTTGATCAATTTAAAGCATCCTTGATAAATAAAAGTATTAATTTCTATAATTTTTTTCCTCAAAAATGTTACAAAAAGTTGTACAATAATGTTACGTAAGCCTTTTTTTCAGATAAATGCTTTAGATCTTTCTATTCAAAGAATCCTGAATAAAATGTATTACATTTATCAAATTTATATTAAAAATTGATAAAAATAATAACAAAAAAGTTTTTGAACAGCAAATCAGCAAATTAGAATTGTTTCTGAAGGATCATGTGACACTGAAGACTGTAGTAATGATGCTGAAAATGTAGCTTTGAAATCACAGGAATAAATTACATTTTAAAATACAGTGCCTTGCAAAAGTATTCATACCTCTTCATTTTTTTCCACATTTTGCTTTGTTGCAGCATTCTGTTAAACTGCTTTAAATTAGTTTTTCCCCACATCAATTTACACTCCATACACCATAATAATGACAAAGCAAAAACCAGATTTGCAAATTTTACAAATTTATTAAAAATAAAACACTGAAATAAGCACATTGCATAAATATCCATACCCTTAACTCAGTACATAGTTGAAGCACCTTTACAGCCTCAAGTCTTTTTGGGTATGATGTGACAAGCTTTGCACATCTGCATTTGGCAATTATCTGCCATTCTTTGCCTCACCTTTTCACCTTTCAAGCTCTGTCAGCTTGGATGGGGGCTGGCAGACATTTTCTAGAGTCCTAGTTCTTCCAGTCGTCTTCCATCATGGATAATGGAGGCTACATGCTTCTGTGAACCTTCAATGCAGCAGATTTTTTCCCTAGATCATTGCTTTAACGCAAGTCTGTCACTTGACCTCAGGACTTGGTTTTTGCTCTGATATGCATTTTCAGCTGTTAGACCTTTTCTAAGAGGTGTGTGCCTTTCTAAATCATACTCATTCAAATGAATTTGCCACAGTTTAACTCCACTCGAAGTGTAGTAACATCTAGAAGCAATATGAATGCTCCTGAGCTAAATTTCGAGTGTCCCAGAAAAGGGTATGAATACTTATGCAACGGGATCTTTTCAGTTTTTTATTTCTAATAAATTAGCAAAGTTGTTACAAACCTGTTTTGTGCTTTGTCATCATGGTGTGTGAGATGTAGATTGATGTGGAAAAAAAAGTAATTTAAAGCAGTTTAACATAATGCTGCAACAAAACAAAATGTGAAAAAATAAAATAAAATACTTTTGCAAGGCACTGTATATTCAAATAGAAAACAGTTATTTTAGACACAAAATTGTACTGTTTTTTTGCTGTACTTTGGATCAAATAAATGCAGGCTTGGTGAGCAGAAGATACTTCTTTAAAAACCATTAAAAATCTTACTGTTCAAAAACTTTTGACTGTTAGTATATACTAAAGATTTCACTACAAACAGACACATGTGCCACAACTTAAATATAGATTATAATAGACAAGTTTTTCAGCAATTTTTTGATCATGTTGATCATTTAGAGGCCTAAATGATCCAATACGATACAGTTGGCTTTATAGAGTTAAATACTGCAGGTATATACGGTACAGCAGCACTATTCACTTGGCCAATCATTCACGTCTATGTACTGTGTATTTCCTCCACTAGTTCGGATAGTTTAACATCTTTGTGACTGCTGTGACAGGAATGTGCAGAAGCACATTCGATATGCAGAAGCAGCCTCCTGCTCACCTAAGGCCTGAGTCTCTGAGGCGTGAAGTCCTCTCCTTTCCTGTAGTTTCCTACTTAATCTCCCCCGAGCGTCCTGTCTCATCGGCCATCTCCCCTGCGCTCCTGTTCAGGCTAATCAATGCCTCAACCCTCCTCATGGCGGTGGAGGACTAGCCTTAATTAAGGCCCTCCAGCTCGTTACTCAAGCCATTCCCCTCCGCTGCAGGCCTTTCCACCGTCACCGCACTTGTAATTCTCCTGGCCCGCGACATGAGGGTAATGAGAAGGGATGCGTTCGTCCTGCCACCACTGATGGATGATCTAGTGGGCAGGACGTCAAGGCGCTGATTGACAGCTGCTGGACAGGATTGGGTATAATTGACGGATCTAGTAGTGGATTGCGGGAAAGTTGTAGTTGTAATGGATGGGATGGGTGAAGGATTTGGGGAGAATGACAAGGTCAATGGATCACGGGTGAGGAGATTAGATTCCTATCGTTCTTATTCTGTGTCGGCTGGTGTGAAAATGAATAGATCATGTTATGGAAATCAACTGACTTTGTATGGGACACAATGGGCTCGGGTACGGGAATGTGTTATGCAAATTTCAGGCGTATTTTTGGCTCGTCCTTTACCTTGAAAGCCCATGTCGCTGTTTACCTGGCTGCTAGTTTTCCGCTTTTCTCTTCCCTTCTTTGAGTACTAGCTCGAATATCCAGCTGTGTTAAAATCTCGCCAGTTGCTATCTAGCCTATAATGTCGGCTTGTCAGCGCCGAAGCAGAATCCCTGAATAACTGCATATGCCATCCTTATCTACCTCAGTGTTTGTCTCTATTTGACTCCTTTTGGTTATTCTCCCCAGAATCTCTGTCTTTTATCGCGCTCTCGCTGCTCTACCCACCCTTTCTCGTTTTATGATCTCTCTCATTTTCAAAGAGGACAGATCTCCTCTCATTATGGTGATGGTGATGATTCAGTTCACTGGTGTTCTTTCCCTAGTGCCTCTCCAAGGCCTTTTTTCAGCAGTCTGCTCATGAACTGTTTGTCTGTTCAAGGGCACATTGGGACGCTTCGCTCCGCAAATTTGCTTATATATACACCTACACGCGCTCTTAGCTAAAGATACACTTTGATTCCGTGACCTGTGCTGTCTAGTGTCTTACTAAACAATGACATCTGACCTTGATGTGAGGTTTGGGATCATACACTTCGCACTTAACCGTGAACTTCGGCCTTAGTTTCCCCTTATGTGTTGTTGGTAACAATATAGTTGCCATGGAAATGTATTTTAGGGCCGTATCTCCGCAAGTCACCTTGAAAGTGATTTAAAATTCTTAATGGAGCCACTTAAAGGACTTTGACCTATTTGACCATTTATATAATTTAGCTCTGGTATTTTTCACTGTATATGTGATTGCAGTGTAGTGTCATTTATCCCAGCAGTAGCTGGAATGTGATTGACTGATCTATTCATCTTATTCTTCACTGAGGGAAGCTGAGTTTTCACCTTTGACTCTGCATTTCAGAAGTGCTTTGCCTTCTCTACATTTTCTGCCTTATTACTGATGCTGTGTTTAAAATAGCTCGGGTGTAACTATAAAGAGTGATATAGGTTTTTTACACAGGTCAGAGGGATACATTATACACACTCTGCATTTAAATATGTGTGTTAAAGTTTATCGAATGCAAATGGTCGTAACCAGATCAGTGCTGTTTCTTTCTGAGCTGACCTCTCATTTTATCATTTATGTGTATCTCTGTAGGGCATAAAGCAGTGCTGAGGGATGTTTACAGTTTCTGAGCTAATGAAATGCCAACAGGCAACTGATAATAATAATATTAGTAATATTTTTGTATTTGTATAAAAACACTATTTATGTACACTACCAGTCAAAAGCAGTAATTGTCAGTATTTAATCTAGTCTGTCATGTTTTCTTGTGTTTTCCCCCTCTTTTTTCTTGTTCTATGTTTTAATCCTTGTTTTCCCCCTTTTTGGTTTTGTATTAGTTGGTTCAGTCGTGCCCATATTTGTACTTCCCCCTCGTTATCCTTATTATCTTGTTTGTAGCTACTCCCCTTTTCCTGTGTATTTAAGTCTGTGTCTGATCACACCCCAGTGTCCGTCAATATACGTTACTTCTGTTTGTTTGACTCCATGCTCATCGTTGTTTTTCTTTAATAAATACTCAGCATTTTATTTACTCCGGTTCCTGCTTCTCAATTTCCACTCCTCACCTGCTATATCTGTGACAGTAATATTGTGAAATATTTAAAATTCAATTTATTCCTGTGATCAAAGGTACTTTTTGAGCATCATTACCTAAGTCTTCAGTGTCACATGATCCTTCAGAAATCATTGTAATTCACTCTTTTGCTGTTTAATAAACATTATTTGTAATATTATCATCAATATTTAAAACAGTTGAGTACATTTTCTTCAGGATTCTTTGAAAAATAGAAAGATCCACAGAACAGCATTTATCTGAAATAAAACGCTTTTGTAACATTATACACCATTCCAAAGCTTGGAGTCATTATATATATATATATATATACACAGTCAAGCCCAAAATTATTCATACCCCTGGCAAATTCTGACTTAAAGTTACTTTTATTCAACCAGCAATTTTTTTTGGAGCGGAAATGACACAGGTGTCACACGTGCAGAGAGACGAGGAACCAGGGAAAACACGAGGGGACGGGAGTATAAACAAAACACTGATTTATTAATAACAAAACAAAACAAAAGGCAGGGAATAGACAAACACGTCGAAACTTGGAAACAAAACCCGAGGAGCAGACAAACACCATGAGACGTTAACACCGGACACTGGGGGTGAGAGACTGAAGACTATTTATATACACTAAGACAGGGGCGTGGCTACAAACGAGCAAACGAGGGAAGTATAAATATGGGCAAGGACTGAACCAAACTAACATGAACCAAAAGGGGGAAACAAGGACTAAACCATTTATACTAGAAACATAGGGGGAAAACACTGGGAAGACAGGACAGACAAGACTAAATCCTGACAACAGGCTTCTCCCAAAAGATAATAAGACAATGTACAAGAGGCATCATTGTGGAAAAAAAATATTTCTGTGCTTTTATTTTCATGGGAAAATCCAAAGTTCTATACCATTCCAAATAGCCCAAGCTATTCTAAAGCATCCTTATTACCCTAATTCATTGGGAACAGCTGTTTTAATCAACTCAGCAGGTGAAAAACAGAAGCTCTCTGCTGTTGGTTTGTGGACAGTCATGGCTAAGACAAAGGAGCTCACTGAGAACAGGAAAGGACTATAAGATCATATCTAAATGTTTTGAAGTTCCAGTGGCTACAGTGCAAAGTATTATTAAAAAATACAAGATGTTCCGCACTGTGAAAAAATCTCAGAGGAAGACAAAGTGACGTAGATTACGTAGATTATCCAGGTAACCACCACACAAAGTATTAAGAACCAAGGGGTTCCCAAACTTTTGAAGGGGGTTACTTTAATAATTTCAGCTATTTTTTGTCTTTTGGACTATATGTAAACATCTTTTATGTAAAATATCTTAATTAGGACAGTACTAAATAAAAAATAACATTAATTTTGTATGATCTCTCTTACTTTGTCAAATTTATTCACATTTTCACAGATTCTGCAAGGGGTTCCCAAACTTTTGCATGACACTATATATGTGTATATATATATATATACACACACACACACACACACACACACACACACACACACACACACACACACACACACACACACACACACACACACATATATATATATATATAATTTTTTAGGAAAGAAATTAAGAATGCTTTAAATTGATCAAAAGTGATGATAACGACAATGTTACAGAACATTTCTATTTCAAATAAATGCTGTTCTTCTGATCTTTTTATTCATCAAATAAACCTGAAAAAATCTACTCAGCTGTTTTCAACATAATAACAATAATAAATGTTTTTTTGAGCAGCAAATCAAAATATTAGAATGATTCTGAAGGTTATGATGACAAGTAATGATGCTAAATTCATACATTCAGCTTTGAAATCACAGGAATAAATTACATTTTAAAATATATTAAAATAGAAAACAGTTACTTTAGATAGTAAAATGATTTGAAAAATTGACTTTTCGCTCTACTTTGGATCAAATAAATGCAGGCTTGGTGAGCTGAAGTGTACTTTAAAAATCATTAAAAATCTTACTGTTCAAAAACATTTGGGCGGTGGTGTAATATAATGTCTTTTTATCATTTCTTTTGTAGATATTATTGTAGAATACAGATTGCTTGTAGATTATATTTGTTTGGCTATTATTAATAATACTAATTGTAATCTTCTTTTCAGATCGTTAGTCAGTAAGTCCTTGGAAAACCTTGCAGGTGTCATGTTGATTGCAGGCACAGAGGTGCAGCAGAGTTCTCTGGAAAAAAAACACCTCACTCTCAGTCTCAGATAATCTTTTCAAGTCATTTAACATGGCAGTATCTGAGTGGGTGAGTTGTTTACTCTAATTAGTCTGTCCATTTCACCATCTCAGAAAATGATACAAAAGCTGTCCTTGGGGCAGTTCCCTTTAGTTATTAATATGTACACTTTAAATAATAATATGTACCCTATAAGAGTGAATAAGGTACAGGGGTCTACCTTTTTCAAAGGCTACTGCCCGAGTGACATTTTCATCTAAAAGTGGACCTATTCAAGCCTGTTTGTAGACTGATTGTCAACATGAATGTGGTCTTTACTGCACTGACAGGGTAATAAGCCAATCAGTGATGAAGAGAACATAATAGGGCGCACATTATCACAATGACAGGGTAAAAGGCCAATCAAAGTGCGACTGAGACACTGCCTCCTCTCACTTGACTTTTCACCTGTATTATGGTATTAAGGAGACACGTGTCGGTGTTGCACAGTTGCTGCATGCACCATTTTGTAATATTCATTTTGTATTATTTTTGCAGTGTCCATTATTTTCCCATCCACATTTGTTGCTGTCTCTTTGGAGAAAACGCCTCTGACAAAGACTATTATACAGTGTCCATAAAACGTATTTGGACACTTAAGCCACACTTAAAATGTATGCCATTGCAGCAAATAACAAAACATCTAACTAAAGTCATGTTTTTCAGCCCACACAGAAACTCTGCACTGCAAGAGTAGATGTTGCCAGTCCCTTTCACGTTTCTTTATTAAAATATATTAACTAATTTGCAAATGTTTTCAGCTACTGACAGCTCAGTTACTGTAGCACTTTTTACTGTGTTTAAATCCTCTCCTTAGATTTTACACCAAAATGATTATCACAGATTCCATATGTGGCCCACAATTATAACTACCTCTCAAGTGCATTGACACTTCGAAAGTGTGACAGTACTTATTGTCTTAATTTATCTTTTTGTGAGAACTATACCTCCTAACAAACTTCCTTTTGTGTGCTAGTGCTGTATTTATTCCAAATTAGTTTCATATGTTAATGCAGTGACAATGATTCATTTTTAATTGTGACTTAAGTGTCAAAATACTTTCTGGAATTACTTACACTAATCAGCCTCAACATTAAAACCACCTGATTGACATTGTGTTGGCACCCATTGTGCTGCCAAAATAGCTCTGATGTGTTCTGTAGTATCTGGCACCAAAACCAGATCCTTTAAGTCCTGCAATTTATGATGTGGTGCCTCCATAGCTGCTCAAACGGATTGAATCTGAAGAATTTGGAGGCCAAGGCAAGACACTGAACTCTTTGCCATGATCCTCAAACCATTCCTGCAAATTTTTAGTTTGGCAGAGTGCATAAAATGGTCTGCAACAATCTTTAGGCAGGTGGTACGTGTTAAAAAAGTAATATCAACATTATTTCTAGAACCCGAGGTTTCCCAGCAGATCTCTGCCCAGAGCATAACTGGCTTCACCAGTCTGACTTCTTCCCATAGTGCATCCTCCAGCCAACTTTTCCCCAGGTAAACAATGAATGCGCACCAGCCTTCCAAATGTGATTCATCAGATCAAGCAACATTCTTTCATTGCTCCATAGTCCAGTTCTGATGCAGTTCTATTTCTGTTATCCAGAAACCTAGTTTTCAACATATGTCTAATGCAATATACTTATGACCGTATTCATGCAGCATTGCAATGGATTCTGATGAAGCACTTCAATAACTACTTCAGAAAACTGAAAGAAGAGTTTGTACCTTCAGAACTTAATCTTAACCAAGTTTAGGTTGGCAATATCAAATGTACGTGCTTCAAACGAACTCCGGGGGAGGTGCTCAGGTGCTCATTTCGACAGTTCGAGATATCTTATTTTTTCTATACTTTCATGTAAGTATACTATATCTGACAAACATCTTTTAGGGATTATAAGATGCTGTCAAGTTTAAAGAAGTTTTTTTTTTTTTTTATTCCCACCGTTCTAAATCCACACAGTTGTCCGCCGTGCGTTACGTTTAAGTGTCTCTAATGCAGCACTGTATTTTTATCGTTCTTTAGATAGGTCAAGCTCAATACCGCATGTGAGAACATTTAATTGTTAGAATGGCCATAGATCAGCAATCTCCATGTAAAACTGACCAGGCAGACCAAACCGTAAGTGGTAGAGACTTGAAACTTGAAGGGATGGTAGTACTCACACAGTCTACAACGTCACCAAGGCTCACCCCAATCGACCTGACAGGAGCGCTATAGTGATCAAAAGTACAAAATCGCTCATAAACCCTAAACCCTTCATCACAGGCTCAAGTGTCGCTGTCATTGGAATCCTTCACCCTGGCGAAATTTTGGAATATTTGGGGAAAAACTTTGCGAACTAGTCCTAGGTTTTTCCCCCTTTTGGAACCAAACTAGTGCAGGAAGATTCTCTGGAGAGTGAATATCAATAATTATCAAAAAAAGTTGAACTTTCGACTCTCTGTCACAAAGGAACGCAAAAATGTTTGAAAGTGGCAGGGCTGCCTTTACTAAAACAGCTATAACTTATGAACAGAATGTCTTCCCAAACTCACAATGCGTATGTAAGAGCTGAATCTGAGGTCACAAGAAAAAAGCAGGGAAAAAGCATAAAAACTGCCTTAACTACGCAACTGTTTGTCCTATCGACATAAAAATTGGTACACACAGTCTTGGTCCAAAGTGCCACAAGCACTCATAGTTTACTCAGGAAAAAGGTCTATAAGGACATTTGCATATTTAGAAAAAATTGGCCCCATTGGCCGATGAACTTTGAGCCTATTAGACAAGATCAACGGAGGTCAATCAGAATGAAACTTAGTGGGCCTGTTTGATTCATGGCTCTAAAGGTCTGTGAGAAATTTGAAAGACACTAGGGGGTGATATCACATTTTTCATTTGTAAGCCATTGTATATTGCGCGTTTTTTCACACATAAGCACGATACTCACACTATACGATAGACCTTCCCATTCGGAACAACTTTGCCTCTAGAACCACTGCTGTCAATCAAACCATCTGATAAATGACTGAAAAAAAAAAACTACTTCTGCAAACTATTTTTAGGTTTTTTTCTCAATCTGGAAAAAAACACTCAGGGATGTGATTTTTCCGGATTAATCCGGAATTCCGGATTTTTCGACCTGAAAATATGACCTATGTCACGTATTTGCGACCGTTCGCAAATGGCGGAGGGCGAAGTATGATTCCGGACCGCAAGATGCGTCCATACGGACCGTGAAAGCTTTTGACATAATAATAATTAAAAAAAAAAATGCCAAACGCTATTTCTAATAAATACATTTATATCAAGCACGTCAGCGTTTGGGTGCAATCTTCTGTGCAGTGAGGAGAGGAGAGATCGGCAGACAGATGTAGCTTTCAGTGAGTGAAAAACGTTGATGGAAAATGCATTATTTTGGGGTTACGTCGCAAAATATTGTAAATATATCTTTTTATACTGTATTTTTATACATATTTATATTTTAAACCACGACGGTGAGCCAATGGATATCACAGAAGCAACGTGAAAACTGCATATATTAAAGTGAAAGTAAAAACAGCGCTTTCAGCATCTAATGTGCACATTCTCCAAGAAACAATGATAGACGAATATACTTCATATGCTGATATTAATTTACTTCCCTAATATTTCTCTTCTGCAAAATAAAAAGAAACGTATTTTGTGTAGGCTAAGGGTTTTTGAAAGTCAGTTCTTGAAATAAAGCTCTTCATTTTTATTGATGACTGTAGTGTTATTAGGGGTTAAGAAAGACTTAATTATTTCAGGTGGTCTTAAATGTGGGGACTAAAAGGCAAGAATTGCGATGGAACTTTATAAGGTTATCCATTGAATAAATATGAGCGCTGCGTGTTTCAAAGTCAGCTGCGGCGCTGCTTTGTGTATCATTCTGATAGCGCCTCCTGCTGGAAGAGAATGATCTGACATTTTTAATAAGCTCGTACGTATACTGTTGTCAAAAAGACCAATGTAAACAAATCAGTCCATGGTTTTAAGCACCAAACACGTAGAGTTGTAAATGTTATCTGATGGATCGACAAGATCATGTGTTATACAAATTTAAACAATTAAGGCAATAAAATATATGTTAATTAATATAATACTTGATTGACAATAATTGTTTAAATTAATATAAGAATTGATACGTTTGACTCTTGAAGGCTGGAATGTGAATTTTATAATTTAAGAAATCTTTTTTGTTATGTGAAATCTGCATCTCAATTGTAAATCATGCTTTTTACAGTCATTTTAATAATTTATTTATTTATTAAATTTTGTTCAGGTCTTTAAAAAAGTATTTAAATGTGTAGAATTTAAGATAAAATATGCTGCAGATACCCTGGTCTCGCGAAAAACAAAACAAAACATAAATAGTTTTTTATATATAATTGTCTGGACCTCGGCTGGTGCGTAGGGTTCATTACTGGACCTCGAGCTGTTTTAGTTGAAGACCCCTGGATTAGATGATCGATTTTGAGTGATTTTCTACTATGGCAGGATGTTTAAGCTGCATTAACATTAACTTACTTGTATTTGCTAGCTATTAGGGATGCTCATTTCGGTTAATTTTCCCAACCGACAACCGCAAATCATTATCCGGGGGGTCTTAGTATATTTTCCTGCTTTTTTGTCCTATGCCTGAACACTTCAGTCCAATTCTCTGGACTCTTGCTAGGTCAATAATTATCAAAAAATGTTGAAATTTACCCTTTGGGAAGCTATAACGTGGTCGTTTAGAAAAGGGGCCTGTCCAAATATACCCAAAAGCCTATAAAGCCTAAACAAAAACTCAATACTTCACGAAACCCAGTGAGCACTTGCCACAGGTGATTCTAAACAAGCATGCAAAGTTTTAGGAAGATCGGACCACAGATTGCGCTATAACAGTCATAAACATAAAAAAAACAACATATTTCTGTGGTAAATTATAAGGATTTGGCAAAAATCATTGATTTGGGTGGGTACAGTTTTGCTAAATAATATGTAATGTTTTTTTCATATGTGCTTAAATGCCTTAAAGTGCTTGAACCCCAGTAATTGCTGCTTGCAGCTATATTTATTATTATATTTATGTAGGAATCGCGTGGCTTCACAGTGCCGCAAATCTAACATACATGGCTATAACTAGAAAATATGACACTGTAAATCATATGTGTACTCTTTTTAGACAGCATACGTAATTTTACGCATATTAAACCTTTAAATACTAATTGTTATTTGCCAAGTTTGTAGATTGAACATTTTTTTTAAACTTTTAAGTCAACTTACAAACTAGTTGAGACAGTGAAAACTTAACTTGTTAGGTTGAATGAACAAATTCAGAACCTCCAAGTTTTCATTAAACAACTAAACTGCAAAACATTTTTTTTACATTGTAAGACTTACTTATGTGGTGCTCTGATCCAGTGGTATGGCCATCACTATTTGGCCCTGGATCTTTTCACTTGCCAAATTTTTCCCTGCTTTCAGCACATGAAATTCAAGCACTGACTTTTCACTTGCTGCCTAATACATCTCACCTCGTGACAGGTGCCATTTTTACAATACAATCAATGTTATTCACCTCACCTGTCAGTGGTTTTAATGCTGTGGCTGATCAATTTAAATCTGTAAGACATAAAAGTTGTACAAATGAGCTTTAGAAAAGCAATTTGCAGGACTTTTTTTCCCAACTAGGAAAAAAAATATTTTTTTCAAAAAGAAAAGATGTCTTTTTTTACCCCGTGAAAGTACTTAAGGCAAAATTCCCCAATCAAGTAGCTGATCCAGCCTTACCTTCAAAGGATTTATTTTACCCGACACTGAATCATCTGATTCAGTAAATCAAGGACAGGTTTATAACTTGGAGAAGATCCGGACTGTCGCACCCAGTGGGTATTTGAGAGGAATCATACAGGGTGTCTTCCTTCAGCTCTCAGATTTATTTACCTTATTAGTAGATATTAAGTGTCTGGTCGTGCATCTGTGCCATAATTAATTGTGCTGCACAATCACAGTGTGCCGTACTTATCGTTGTGTGTATGTGAAGACTGGAGTGTCCCTTTCTGAGAGACAAGGTTTAATAAAGACAGAATGACTCCTAATCTGCTGTTTACCTCTGCTTCTCACCCTTGCTGCTTGTCTTCATTCCCATTTGCAGCTTTAATTAGTTTTACTAAGTCCCGGTGTCTGCTTAAGACGCGCACAATCGTTCTCTGCCTCGCGACCCGCCGCACATCCACTTACGGCTCGATGTCTGCTTGGTTTCTAATCTCGCCGGTTTGTTTGTTTGCATCACCTGACTTCGGTAATTCTTTGCTGTGATCGTGCCCGTGTAGACTTGGCTTTCATCTTATTAATTGGCAAATCTGTGCTGTGCTGGGAGTTCGCAGGAACACCATAAGGCCTGGGCTGGATACCAAGCCTCGAGCTGAATGCCTCCGGATGCCTAACTGATGCGTCAGCGTGGGAAATGAGATGAAGGGGCAGACGTCCCTTGCTTCATCATGCTCCTCATCCTCCTCCTCCCCCAATATGCTCGAGACAGCTGGAGCGACACTCATAAGCAGAGGCAGATACTGGAGACGCTTGCAAGGCGGTGCGCAGGTGTCTCAGACTCCATGCTGAATGCTTTGGAAATTGTGCCTCCAGGGGATAGATGTTGTCACTGTCCATCTAGTTTCATTATCACCACTGGTGTAAATGGGCTAAATTGACCAGGAAGTGGGTAATTGTTCTGACATATGACTTATGACGCAGATGTGACATGCACGAACCTTGCGCTTTACTATCCTTTAGATGAACTTCCACCAGTCCAGAAAATATTAAGTTTGAGGTCAATACACCCCCACTTTTTTTTGGAAGAAATTAATACTTTTTAATTTAGGAAGTGAACATTACATTTATCAATACTGACAGTAAAGCCATTTGTAATTTAGCAACAAAACAAATAAATAATGCTATTCTTTTGAAATGTCTATTCATGAAAGATTTAAAAAAAATGCATCATTTTTTCAGTGAAATATTACGCAACACAGTACTGTTTCTAAAGTACCATATGAGCATATTAGAATGATTTCTAAAGGATCATGTGATACTGAAGACTGGAGTAATGATGCTGAAAAATCTGTTTTTAAAACCATTTTAAAATATTAAAATAGAAAAGTTATTTTATGTTACTTTCAATTGTAATAGTACTTCAAAATATTAGTTTTTACTGTATTTTTGACCAAATAAATGCAGCCTTGGTCAGCATTATATACCTCATTCAAAAACATTAAAATTGTATTAATTTAACAAAATTCAAATTAGTTTTTTTTTTTTGCAGAAGACCTTTTCCAAATCTACTTGTGCATTCAAAGTGTACATTTACAAATGCAATGTACCACAAAAGTTATTTAGATGCTTTTGAACACTTAAAAATCTCTGACTTTTTATTGCAGGAGATGAAAAATTCCAATGGCATTTGGAAACAAATGATGCTAGAGCTTTTTTAAAACTAAAGTTCACCCAAGTGTCCTCGCAGAGTAATCACCAGTGTAATTCTTCACATTAGCAACTGAACATTTTTCACAAAGTTTCACAAACCAAAAAGTGTCCAAGACTTTTTGTCTTCATTTTGAACAACGTGTCTATTGCTTAATTTTGTGAAACAGTTTGAAAAGTGCAGCTGCACTGTATTTCTTTGTGTCATTTGTTTTGATATTTTGTTATCTACACTCATAAAAATAAAGGTGCTTTAAAAACGATATCATAGAAGAACCATTTTTGGTTCCACAAAGAACCATTCAGGCAAAGGTTCTTTAAAGAACCATTTCTTTCTTACCTTTTTATAATCTGAAGAATCTTCTTTCTCCAAAAAGAACCTTTTGTGAAACAGAAAGGTTCTTCAGATGTTAAATTTAGACAAAAAGGTTCCTCTATGGCATTGTGAAGCACCTTTATTTTTTAAGAGTGTATAGTGCAAAATCATGTACAGTCATACCAAAATTTATTCAGACACCTTTCACAGTTTATTCACTATAGTTTAAAAATGGTAATATATATAACAAGAACTCTGACAAGTGTTAAACTGTGTGAGAACAAATTCATCTTGATAACGTCAGATAACTTTGATAGAAAGGTGTAATAGATTAAAATCAACCAAAAATTCTGTTTTATGACAATATTTACACAACTATCAACACTTTGTTGACCAATTACTAAGCAATGCTTAATTTAGTTTAGTCTGTGGTGTGAAAAGATTGCATTAGCAATTAAACAAAAACACTTAAGCAAAACATGGTCAGGTCAAAGTGTCTAAATAATTTTGAAGTCTGAATCAATTCTACTGATTTTTTTTTTGATATAACATGTCACAGTTTACTTTATTTTGCTATCCTCACTTACATAAATGATAGTGTCCTGAACTCACTAGTAAAAAAATATCAAAAATTATATCTGGCGTCTGAATATTTTTTGGTTTGATTGTATATATTCTGAATTGTGGTTTACTTTTTAGGATTATTGTATAGCTATGTCCTCTGGAAATCAGACCAATGGTCTTCACAAAGTCCCTTTTAGCCATTTTAAAGGTGTCAAATCATGAAGAACTTTTTTCCTTTGAACTTTTATATCAAAGAGCTTTGTGTACTATGACTTTGGGGACTCAAAGTGTCCTTAACTGAATTTGATTTATTGAAACTAACCTGCAATAACAGCTCGTTCTGAACTTATACAGCTTGCTGATTTCAGACGGACGAATACATCAGCACTAAATGATTAGGAGGACATGGACTAGCCATAGGGAGCTTCCTGGCCTCCGCAGTATTCACTTACCTATTGCAGATTCATTGCAGTTTTGCAGAATTGTGGCTGATGGTGATATGTGTTTTAAACAGGCGACTTTTTCCAGCCAGGTTGGAAAAAGAAGATCGACTGTCCCATTACACTTCTTCCCATTCGTCTGCACAAGAGTCTGCTCACGTTCCAGAACCTGTACATTGAGAGAGCATCAGTCAGTAAAATCAAGACAAACACAATTAAATAGTTTACTAAAAAAGTTTAATAAAAAACTATATTCAGCAAGACCCATGATTATCTAACCATACTTCAATCATTCATCTCAGTGAAATTTACAATATAAAGCAGGCTTTGTAAGTAGAGGGTGGAAAATGTCAGTGAAAAACTAAATTATGGTTCCTTTTAGCACAAAAAACTTTATACTTGCGTGATAAGTGGACCTCAAGGAAATAATTAGGGGACTTGTTCACCTAAAAATAATTAACCTCATGTCATTCCAAACCTCTATGACTTTCTTTCTTCCATCAAACACAAAATTGATGAATTAGGTAGACCTACTTTTTCTCATGCAATTACTCCTCATCGGCAGTCTTCAAAGCTTTAAAAAGGAAACAAAAGTATCATAAATGGGGTTCATATGACTCACACACTATATTCTAAGTCATCTGAGTTAATATAATAGCTTTGTGTGAGGGACATACTGATATTTAGGTCGCCATTAAGTTAAAATCCTCTTTGGTAACTCACCGAATGATGCCTTTATGCTCTTTTTAAAACTTGAAAGTCTCAATCTTCATTGTAACTGCATGGAAAGAAAAAACGTTTTGACATGAGTAAATAATGACAGATTTTGGCGGAAACATTTCTTTGAATTATAAAAAATGCATGACTTGTGCTTTTTAAATCTGGAACAACTTTGGTGGATATCATGAAAACCTTGCACAAACAGATTATGAAGGCTAAAGTTGCATATGGAAGGAAAGTGAGACATTTTGGCAGAGATGGAAAAGGCTCACTGCGATCAGATCAGCTTATAACCAAACACGCCGCTTGAGATATGCAGCATGACCCAGCGTGAGAGACGCTTGAGATAAAGCTAAAGAGATTGAAAACACAGATTATTCTCTCATTTTTTTCCTCCCATCCTTGAGGCTGTGGTGTCTATGTGTAACCTTGGGGTTAATTTGGTGTGACTTTGACATTTATGAAATGTATGAACTATGTGGTTTGGACCTACACTCTAAAAGCCAAGGGGTATCAGGAGAGATGGAGATGGAGGTAAAGGCAGGGATAGCGAGAGAGAGGGAGCAGATGGGTCAGCCATCTGGTAGAAGGAGAAAAGGAAGGGAGATGAGAAGAGGAGGGAGCACTGGAGAGAGGCAGAAAAAGAGAGAGATCCATGGGAAATATATATGAGAAGGAATAAAAACATCAGATTGGCCTGTGTGCATGTGTGAGTTAGATGTTTGTGTTAGATATATCCAGAGACTCAGGTGTGCGTATGGGATCCATGGTGAGTTGTGCTGCATGCAGTTTGTAAAATTGCACAAAATTACAGATATGTCTATATTCAATCTGGCAGCCAAGCTGTTATTTAAAGGCATGCAAAGTCCCAAAATGATTGACGTCGCGTAACACATTGAATGACACAGATACAGAAAAAGTTTACTCTGTCATTATTTAAACACCCTCATTTTGTTCCAAAGCTGTTTTCTTTAAATGTATTAAAATAGAAAATAGTTATTTTAGATGTTTTTGTTTATCATAAATAAGAAGCATAAATAAGTTTACTGAGCTGCTTTACTGAAAAGTTGTTGACTGGCAAGATGGAACTCCCTAGAAAGATGCAACATATCTCTTATACAGTCGAGGTCAAAAGTTTACACCCCCCCTCCTCCTTCAGAGTCTGCAAAATGTTAATTATTTTACCAAAATAAGAGAGATCATACAAAATTCAAGTTATTGTTTATTTAGTACGGACCTGAATAAGATATTTTGCATAAACGATTTTTACATATAGTCCACAAGAGAAAATAATAGCTGAATTTATAAAAATTACCCTGTTCAAAAGTTTACATACACTTGATTCTTAATACTATGTTCTTACCTGAATGATTCACAGCTGTGTTTTTTGTTTTGTTTAGTGTTCATGAGCCCCTTGTTTGTCCTGAACAGTTAAACTGCCTGCTGTTCTTCAGAAAAATTCTTCAGGTCCCACAAATTCTTTGGTTTTTCAGCATTTTTGTGTATTTGACTGATGACAAACACTTACTGATGCTCCAGAAGGAAAAAAAACATGCATTAAGAGCCGGGGGTGAAAACTTTTGAACTGAATGAAGATATGTACATTTTTCTTATTTTGCCTAAATATCATATACTTTTATTTTTTTTATTAGCAAAACAATAACATACACACACACTGCCTGAAATACAACAAAAGGGAAAAAATTATACATACAGTAAAAAACAGAGCAAAGTTTACTGTAACTGGGGAGAATACATTAATTATCTATACACCCCTAGTAACACATACCAAACTGCAAAACATCACGGGTAGAGGCATTTATGGAGTTAAGGTATGGAGTCCAAATATCATATTTTTTAATTTAGTACTGCCTATCAGAGTCTACAGAAGATAGATACATGTTTCCCAGAGGACAAAATAAGTTAAATTTACCCTGATTTTCAAATTCAAAAAGTTTTCACCCCCTCAATGCATGGTTTTTCCTTCTGAAGCATCAGTGAGCGTTTGAACCTTCTGTAATAGCTGCGTATGAGTCCCTCAGTGTGAAAAGACGCATCTCAAAACCAGTCATTGTTGGAAAGAGTTCAAATACACAAGAATGCTAAAAAAACAAAAAAAACAAAGAATTTGTGGGACCTGAAGGATTTTTCTGAAAAAGAGTGGGCAGTTTAACTGTTTAGGACAAACAAGGGACTCAAGAACAACTATCACTAAACACAAAAACAGCTGTGGATCATTTAGGTAAGAACACAGTATTAAGAATCAAGGGAATGTAAACTTTTGAACGGAGTCATTTTTATAAATTTGACTATTATTTTCTCTTGTGGACTATATGTAAACATCTTTTATGGGAAATATCTTATTCAGGTCAGTACTAAATAAACAGTAACATGCATTTTGTATGATCCCTCTTATTTTGGTAAACTGTAATTTAGCAAACTGTCTATTCAACAATGATGAATCTGAATTGTGAGCAGTCTGACCTCTGTGTTTGGCAAAAGAAAAAACTAATGTGGGTTTAGAATGACACAAGGGTGAGTAAACGATGTTCATTTTCGGGTGAACTATTCCTTTAATTCCCTTTAGATGTTTTTCTCAGAAAATGTGAGAATGAGGTTTTACAAATGGTGAGGCAGAGAGAAGGGACAGATGGAGAAAGTAGAGGAGTGAGAAGATATGTTATGCTACAGGGAATGAAACGGCAGAGTGCGAAGTAACAAGTCTCAGAACCCACTCTTGTGGTAAAGTCTAAAAAGATCAAAGTAATGATCTTTCTAAAAGACCAGATGTCAGGAAAATAGATACCAATTTATTCTAGGCAGCCAAAGTCTTGAATACACCTTAAATTGCACCCCTCTTGGCCTGCCAGCCGCGTGCAATAGAGCACATTAGCAAGGCAGCCCGTAAACCCAGAGGGAAAATAGGCCTCTTTTGAGGACATATATACATATGCGGTGTCTTTAGCAGCTAATTTGTGTAAAATGTCTCACGTTGTGAGAAGAAGATATCAAGGCTGTCTCATTACAAAGATGTGACGTCTAGAGTATATAACATTTATCAGCTTTTGATGTTTTACCGTTTCCACTTTCCATCTATCTACATCTCTAAATATTTAGCTAAACAACTGTATCTTCTCGTTTAGATTATTCTCTTGGCTCGGTTAATGATGATTACTAGCGCTGTTCATTACCACAAACTGATTGTGTGGCAGATAATATGCAAAACATTTTATAGCTATGGAAAATTGCTTGTGTGCTTGTGCTACTCTTAAAGGGATAGTTCACATAAAAATGAAAATTACCCCATGATTTACTCACCCTCAAGCCATCCTAGGTGTACATGATTTTCTTCTTTCAAACGAATGCGAGATTTTAAAGCAAAATAAAGTGTGTGCATCCATCATAAAAAGAATTCCACATAGCTCCGTGGGGTGAGTAAAGGCCTTCTGAAGAGAAATGACGCATTTGTGTAAGAAATATACCCATATTTAAAACTTTATGAACCGTAATCTAAAAATGTATAAGCTCCGGTGAGAAGTGACAAATGAGGAAGCACAAAGGAGGGAGCAAAACAAAACACCGGTCAGGAATTACAAAACGAGGATTTGTAAAGAAAAATGTTGGAGGATTTCGACATAAGCCAAGAGGAGACTTTCCTTTGCTGTAAACAAAACTTGGTACTCACGAGACGTGCGTATGACAGTTAGTGAAAGTTAGAGTTTATAAAATTTAAAATATGTATATTTTTACTAACAAAACACATCAGTTCACTTCAGAAAGCCTTTATTAACCCTCCAGAGTTGTGTGGAGGACTTTTTTGATAGATGGATGCACTTTATCGGGCTTCGAAATTTCAACACCCATTTACTGCCATTATAAAGCTTGGAAGCACCATAACTTTTTCTAATATACTTTGATTGCAGTCGTCTGAGAGAAGAAAGTCATATACACTTAGGATGGCTTGAGGATAAGTAAATCATGAAGTAATTTAAATTTTTAGGTGAACTATCCCTTTAATAAGTTGTAACAAAGACTATAGAATACCCAAGACATGTCACTCGTGTAGTTTTGAATGGGGAAAAATGCAACGCTCATTATGGCCGCGAAGCCCCGCCTTCTTAGTGAAAGAGCCAATCGTTGATTAGAAAAGTCAGCGCGTCACTGCAGCTGCCGTTAGAAGTCCCGGTTGCTATAGAAACAATCGGCGCTCTAAGACGTGCGCTCAGTACTGCGCATGCGCACTGGCTCATCTAGCCGGAAAAATAAGCGTTTTTTTAACGCTATTGGAGCACAAGGAACCATATTTATGAGGCAGTTCTTGTTGTATTTCTTTGGAGATTTAAAATATGAAATTTAATCGTAAGCTTGGTGAACAGTTTTGGAGAATTTGATGTTTCCCCATTCAAACAGATAGGAGCTGCACTTGTATGCCCGAGAGGCATTTCAAAGATGGCCGCCGAGTGACATGACTTGCCTTAAAGGGACTTTGGTTGTAATAACTTGTACAGCTAAATTTGATTATGCTTAAAAATACACAACCAATCAAAAGTTTTTAAACAGTAAGGTTACTAATGTATTTAAAGAAGTCTCTTCTGCTCACCAAGCCTGCATTATCTGATCCAAAGTACAGCAAAAACAGTAACATTTTAAAAAAAAATATTTTTACTATTTAAAATAACTGTTTTCTATTTGAATATATTTTAAAGTGTGATTTATTCCTGTGATTTCAAAGCAGAACTTTTAGCATCATTACATCAATCACATAATCCTTCAGAAATAGAATAGTTTGTAACATTATAAATGCCTTAATCATGACTTTTAACCAATTTAAAACATCCTTGCTAAATAAAAGTCTTCTTTTGAATGGTATAGTGTATAATGTTACAAAAGATCTTTCTATATTTATCAAAGAATCCTGAGGAATTGTACTCAACTGTTTTAAATACTGATAATAATAATAATAATAAATGATTTTTGAACAGCAAATGAGCACTTTAGAATGATTACTGAAAAATCATGTGACACTGAAGACTGGAGTAATGATGCTGAAAATTTAGCTTTGATCACAGGAATAAATTACATTTTAAAATATATTCAAATAGAAAGCACTTATTTAAAATAGTAAAGATATTTCACAATATTACTGTTTTTGCTGTATTTTGGATCAAATATACAGGCTTGGTGACTTCTTTAAAAAACATTAAAAATCTTACAGTTCAAAAACTTTTGACTGGTAGTGTATAAGGCTGCAGCTGAACTTAAGTGTAAGTTGGAGGAAATTTTTTTTTACAATATGAGGGAATTTGACTCCTTGAACTCTGGCTCTGCTGCCATCGGCGGGCTCTGGTCCCAATCGGGAGCTGCAAAGGGTCAAGAGACAGGTCAGTGTGTTTAAGAGTGTCCAATTCGATGAGATCTCCTCTAAGCAGGTTTCACCGTTCCTATCTGACTGTTCAATATTAGAGCAGCGGTTGGTAGAATAACAGATCCGATGAGGGCACGATAGCTGGAAGAAAAGAAGGAAAACAGGTGGAAAATAGTTCACAGAGGTCCACAGCAGCACATTTATTATTTACAACCCACCGCTCGAACGCAAATAATCCTCCTCACCCCTCACTAGCTCGAAACTTTTTGAATGCATCGCCCTCTCAACAACAAACCGTCCCCGGATCAAACGCGTCCACACACCCACACGCCGGCACAAATGCGGAGGGAGTCAGCGTGTTTGTGTTATTGTCTGCTGCTTAGGACAGGACTTCAAATGGTAAATGTCAGCAGTAGATCAAGGCAACGAGGCCTTATGGGCGAAGCCTCAGTATTGTCATTGACAGCTACAGGTAGACAGGTGGAGAGAGACAACATGCTCGTTGGAGTCGGAGGAGGGGAGATATCAGCAATTTTGCCGCCTGTTCTCTCGGCTGTGAGTCTGTCTGTGCTTTTTTCGTGTTGTCTAAAAATTCTTGAAAATAACTGGCTTGGCTGATTTTTCCACTGTCATTGCTTCCCAGACTTGAGGGGATAGGTCACCCAAAAATGAAAACGCTGTCGTCATTTACTTTCCCTCATTTTGTTACACCTGTATGTCTTTCTTTCTTGTGTGGAGCACAAAATAAGTTATTTAAAAGAATTGCTTAAAGGAGAAGTTCACTTCCAGAACAACAATTTACAAATAATTTACTCACCCCCTTGTCATTCAAGATGTTCATGTCTTTCTTTCTTCTGTCGTAAAGAAAATAATGTTTTTAAGGAAAACATTTCAGGATTTTTTCTCCATAAAGTGGACTTCTATGGTGCCCGCGAGTTTGAACTTCCAAAATGCAGTTTAAATGCAGCTTCAAAGGGCTCCAAACAATCCCAGCTGAGGAAGAAGGGTCTTATCTAATGAAATGATGGGTTATTTTTTAAAATACAATTAATATACTTTTTAACCTCAAATGCTCATCTTGTCTAGCTCTTTGTGTACTCTGTTGGTACTTCTGCAGCAATGTAGGACGATTTTGAAGTTGGAGGAGAAAATGAGATGGGGAGTTTTTCAATATACCCTGTTTTAAACCAGAATACACAGAGTACACGCAGAGCTAGACAAGACGAGCTAGATGAATCCGTTTTTTTTTTTTTTTTTTTTTTTTTACAAAATTACTGATCATTCTGGAAGATAAGACCCTTCTTCCTCAGCTGGGATTGTTTAGAGCCATTTGAAGCTGCATTTAAACTGCATTTTGGAAGTTTAAACTCGCGGGCACCATAGAAGTCCACTATAAAGAGAGAAATCCTTAAATGTTTTCCTCAAAAAACATAATTTCTTTATGACTTTCTCTATGACTTAAAGACATGAACATCTTGGATGTCAAGCAGGTGAGTAAATCGTCTTTAAATTTTTGCGCAGTCAAATTTACCTGTGGCCTGCAACATTTTCTTTTGAAAAAACACCAAACAAAACAGCTATTTCAAAAAGGAAATGCAATTGACCCTTCGAAAACAGCGTGATTGACAGGCGATCTGACCAATCACAACGCAGAATCTGCCATTCTGTCTGACAAACAAACCAGACAGGAGAGGAGATTAACTTTGGTGGACTTAAACTTGAAAATTTGTGTGTATTGATGTCTTTCCGCTGTTGAAATAAAATACGTTCAGATGTTTATTAATTGTCACGACCACACACAAAGGGAGAAGGTGAGTATCTTTCAAGGTATTTATTAACAAACGTGCACAGTACAACACACGTGCAATCGGGTGAAATAAGGTCTCTGTGGTCAAATCTTCAAACAAACACAACAGGTGAGTTCAAGTTCATAAGGATCATAGCGTTAGCAATAGTCACTTCCCTTTAACACGATTAACGTGTATCACAGGAGAACATCAGAGCAATCCACGAGGAGCACAGGAGAACATCGGAAGAATCCACGAGGAGCACAGGAGAGACAACAGGAGGGGGAGAAGATCCACAGAGAAACATCCATGCAACTTTGATACCAGCCGATGAGTGAGTGGCAGAGGTAGGTATATAAAGGGTGTGGTGATTGCCGGTGCAGGTGACGGTGATTAGTATTCTGGTGATGGTTCACGGGTGTGCTGTGGTGGTGATTGGCTGGTTGGTGGAGGATCGTGGTGATTGGGGCTGAGGGAACGTGCAGAGGGTGTGACATCACCCCCTCCTCCACGGGTGACTCCTGGCACCCAAGAACGGCGACGGGGACGACCACGACCTCTGGGAGCTGGGCGTTCGGGATGTTGGCGGTGGAATTCCTCGAGGAGAGTCGGGTCCAGGATGTCGTCACGGGGTATCCACGATCTCTCCTCGGGTCCGAACCCCTCCCAGTCCACTAGGTACTGGAGCTGGCCGTTCCGCCGCCGGGAGTCTAGGATTTCTTGGACTTGGTAGATGTTATCTCCAAGGATCTCTGGTGGGTCGGGAGGAGGAGGTGACTCCGACTCTGTGGAGGAAGGGAACAGGGGTTCAGTGTGGCGCTTGAGTAGGGAAACGTGAAACGAGGGGGCGATTCTGTAATGTGGAGGTAGGTTTAGACGGTAGGTGACAGGGTTGATCTGTGAGTGCACGGTGAAGGGCCCTATGTAGCGGGGACTCAGCTTCCTACTGGGCAGCCGGAGGCGTATGTCTCGAGTGGACAACCATACCTGGTCCCCGGGGAGGTAAACTGGGTTGGGTAACCTACGGCGGTTGGCATGTTCCGTATGCCTCCGTACTGCCCGCTGGAGATGGACGTGCGCTGAGTCCCACACCCTCTCGCTCTCTCGGAACCAGTGATCTACCGCGGGCACCTCGGAGGACTCTCCAGTCCATGGAAACAGAGCTGGTTGATAACCTAGAATGCATTGGAATGGGGTTAGACCAGTAGAGGTTTGACGGAGGGAATTTTGCGCATACTCAGCCCACGGTAGATACTGGCTCCAGGTGTTTTGATGTTGGGAACAGTACGTCCGAAGGTAGCGGGAGATTTCCTGTATTTTCCGTTCGGTCTGCCCGTTCGTTTGAGGGTGATATCCGGATGACAGGCTGACTGTGGTACCCAGAAGTTGGAAGAAGGCCCGCCAGACCCTGGAAATGAATTGGGGTCCCCGATCGGACACGATGTCTTCTGGGAGTCCGAAGTTCCGGAATACATTGTGGAATAGTGCCTCTGCGGTTTCTAGTGCTGTGGGGAGACCTTTGAGAGGTATTAATTTGCAAGCTTTCGAGAATCGATCGACTACCACTAAAATTGTGGTGTAACCCTGAGAGGGGGGCAGGTCTGTGGCGAAGTCAATGCCCAAGTGTGTCCAGGGTCGGCGGGGAATAGGTAACGGTTGTAATTTACCTTCGGGTAAGCGGCGTGGGGTTGTGTTGACGGCGCAGACCGAACATCCTTGGACGTACCGTTCCACTTCCCTGCTCATGTTGGGCCACCAATATTTCTGCTGGAGGAGCGAGAGGGTTCGCCTGCTGCCAGGATGTCCTGAGCCGGGGGACGTGTGCGTACTATCCAGCAGAAGGGGTCTGAGACGGCTTGGGACATAGACACGACCCGGGGGAAGCTCCGGTGGTGCAGGTTCCTCGAAGGTGGCGGCCCGTATATCTTCATCCAGCTGCCATAGTATGGGTGCGAGAAAGACAGATGGGGGTAGAATTGGATCAGGATCGTCAGAGGTAGGTTCAGGTGAGTGCATACGTGATAGGGCGTCTGCTTTGGTGTTTTTGTGGCCGGGTTGGTAAGTAATGTGGAAATTGAATCGGGCAAAGAATAATGACCAGCGAGCTTGGCGGGCATTTAGTCTCTTGGCGTTCTGAATGTACTGGAGGTTCTTGTGGTCGGTTATTACGGTGAAGGGGAACTGGGCTCCTTCCAACCAGTGCCGCCACTCTTCGAGGGCGAGCTTTATGGCCAGCAGTTCGCGGTCTCCAATTCCATAATTCTGCTCAGCTGGGGTAAGTTTTTTGGAATAGTACGCACACGGGTGGAGGGATCGGGGTTCATCAGACCACTGGGACAGCACGGCTCCTACGCCCACGTCCGCCGCATCTACCTCCACCACGAAGGGCCTTGAAGGGTCGGGGTGCTTGAGGATGGGAGCGGTGGTGAACATTAGTTTTAGACGGTCGAAGGCTTGCTGAGCCTCTGGAGTCCACTGTAGTACCCGGCGACCTCCCTTTAAGAGGGAAGTGAGTGGAGCCGATAGGAGGCTATAGTTCTTTATAAAGCGTCGGTAGAAGTTAGCGAAGCCTAAGAAACGCTGAAGCTCCTTCACCGTCCTGGGCTCCGCCCACTTGGCCACTGCGTCCACCTTGCCGGCTTCCATGTGAACTCCCTCCGCAGTGATCACGTATCCGAGAAAGGAGATGGTGGGCTGATGGAATTCACATTTTTCTAATTTTAGATAGAGTTGGTACTCACGGAGGCGTTGGAGAACCTGACGGACGTGGTCTTGATGTTCCTTTAGGTTACGTGAGTAAATGAGGATATCGTCAATGTAGATGATTACGAATCGATGGAGGTAGTCGCGGAAGATTTCGTTCATGAAATTCTGAAATACGGAAGGACTGTTAGCCAGGCCATAGGGCATCACCTGATATTCATAGTGACCGGTGGGGGTGATGAAGGCGGTCTTCCACTCATCTCCTTCTCGGATACGGATCAGGTTGTATGCACTGCGGAGGTCGAGTTTGGTGAAGACGCGGGCTTCCCGTAGTTCCTCCAAGGCAGCTGGCACTAGAGGAAGTGGATAGGCGAATTTCACCGTGGCGTCGTTGAGCACCCGGTAGTCAATGCAAGGTCTGAGCCCACCATCCTTCTTGGGGACGAAGAAGAAACTGGATGCTGCTGGGGACGTGGAAGGTCTGATGAACCCCTGTTGGAGAGCCTCCTGGATGTAATTCTCCATGGCTTCCTGCTCAGGACGTGAGAGGGGGTAGATCTTCCCGTGGGGTAGTTTGGCGCCTGGCAGCAGGTCGATACTACAGTCCCAGGGCCGGTGCGGTGGTAGTTGTGTGGCCCGTTCCTTGCTGAAGACATCGGTGAAAGACTGATAGACGGGGGGAATGGTGGTGGCGGATTGAGTGGCAGGGCTCTCTATGGTGGTGGCGTGCAGAGGGATAGGACGGTATGGAGACTTTGCATCTGACGAGGAAGGATGGTAGCCGTGGTCCTCACACGTTGCGCCCCACTCCAGGACCTCTCCTGTGCTCCAATCTATGCGGGGTTGGTGCTTAATGAGCCATGGTCTGCCCAGGATGACATCCACGTTGGCTCGCGGGAGTACTAGGAGGGTCAGATGTTCCCGGTGGTTGTGTTGGGAGACGAGGGTCACTTTTCTGGTCCGGCGAGATATCTTACCATCGCCCAATGGTGAGTTTTGGATTGTGGTTATGTGGTATGTGACCTCATTTTGAACGGTGGGAATTCGATGTTTAGCAATGAAGTGTGATGAAACAAAATTGCCAGCCGCTCCGGAATCCACGAGCACATAGATGGGGAGAGTACGAGAGTTTACTATTAGTTTAGCGGTAATATGGGGTAAGAGAGACATGGCCGGAGTAATAGATACGGTACTCACCATTGGACGAGGCGGGCGGACTGGACAGGCACTGATGAAGTGAGAGGCTTCTCCACAATATAGGCACAGATGATTATTAATTCGTCGTTTCCTCTCCGCAGGATCCAGGCGATAGGAGTCAGTAATCATAGGCTCCTCCGCGTCTCGTTGGGGTGACGGTGTTCGGAGTGGAGGGAAGCTGGGTACAGACTTTGTAGAAGGACACGCTGAGAGATGTTGAGAAATGCCTACTGCCTTCTTAATAAAGGTTTCCAGCGGTACGTTGTCATCGTAAATAACCATATGCTTGCGGATCTGGGGTTTAAGCCCCTTACGGTAGGCTGCTAGGAGAGCTACTTGGTTCCAACCACTGGTGGCCGCTAGGGAGCGGAAGCGCAGGGTGTATTCATGGATATTGGACGCACCTTGATTCAGAGTGATCAGCTCGTCGTGCACCGAAAGGGGAGTGAGCGCAGCTCCAAACACGTCCTTGAAGTGGGCAACGAAAGCATTATAGGAGATTAAAGCGTCGCTCCGTGAATTCCAGAGTGCGTCTGCCCATTGGAGTGCCTGTCCAGTGAGGAGGGAAATCATAAAAGATATTTTAGAAATTTCGTTAGGAAACTGGTGTGCGTTGGCTTCAATATAGAGGGAACTTTGCAGGAGGAAACCATTGCAACCACCCGGGTCTCCGGAATAACTCATGGGGCGAGAGAGGGGCGTGTTGGAAATCGTCGTTGGAGCAGCAGGTAGAGATTGACGAAGGACGTTTACCATATCCGCAAATGGATCGGGGGTGTCTTCGGTGATAGCGGCACTCGCCTCCATGAGTGAAGCGGTGAGTTAATATTTTAGGGGCTGGTATCCTGTCACGACCACACACAAAGGGAGAAGGTGAGTATCTTTCAAGGTATTTATTAACAAACGTGCACAGTACAACACACGTGCAATCGGGTGAAATAAGGTCTCTGTGGTCAAATCTTCAAACAAACACAACAGGTGAGTTCAAGTTCATAAGGATCATAGCGTTAGCAATAGTCACTTCCCTTTAACACGATTAACGTGTATCACAGGAGAACATCAGAGCAATCCACGAGGAGCACAGGAGAACATCGGAAGAATCCACGAGGAGCACAGGAGAGACAACAGGAGGGGGAGAAGATCCACAGAGAAACATCCATGCAACTTTGATACCAGCCGATGAGTGAGTGGCAGAGGTAGGTATATAAAGGGTGTGGTGATTGCCGGTGCAGGTGACGGTGATTAGTATTCTGGTGATGGTTCACGGGTGTGCTGTGGTGGTGATTGGCTGGTTGGTGGAGGATCGTGGTGATTGGGGCTGAGGGAACGTGCAGAGGGTGTGACATTAATGTTCTTTTCGGGCTTTAAATAAAGAAGACATCTAATAAGGCAATACAGTGATCTGTCACAAAACATAGGTAATTAACTGTAATTATTGTTTGAATTTCTTCAATTGAGAATAGCCTGAGAGTTATTGAAATTAACTGAACCAACACTAAAATGACTGGAGCTGAATAATGACATGCTTGTCTTGAATTTGAATTTAAGTTTTGAAGTTTGCATTTATTCAGTTACTTTCCTCTTTAATACTGTAAAGCTTCTTTGAAACAATCTCTAAAGCACTATAAAAATAATCTTGACTTGATTTATGTTTTATGGTTTCTGCTTTCCATCTGTCTTCAATGCAACATAAGCCAATTGGAAATACTTTATATACACTCTATATACATTTCTGCAAAACTGAAAAAATGTGCCTATATGTGACCCTGGACCACAAAACTTAAGTAGCACGGGTATATTTGTAGCAATAGTCAAAAATACATTGCATGGGTCAAAACTATCCATTTTTCTTTTATGCCAAAAATCATTAGGATATTAAGTAAAGATAATGTTTCATGAAGATATTTTGTACATTTCCTACCATAAATACATCAAAACTTAATTTTTGATTAGTAATATGCATTACTAAGAACTTAATTTGGACAACTTTAAAGGTTTTCTCAATATTTAGATTTTTTACACCCTCAGATTCCAAATTTTCAAATAGTTGTATCTCGGCCAAAGATTGTCCTAACAAACCATGCATCAATGCAAAACTTATTTATTTAGCTTTCAGATGATGTATAAATGTATTATGACTGGTTTTGTGGTCCAGGGTCACATATGTACGAATCGTGTACAAACAACTCCAGTTTCCAGGAGATATGAACACTAGAGGCAGTAAAACTCTGACTAACTTTCATTCCTTTTCACACACAGTAGCTATGATTTACAGGTACAGAGTTTTGATTAATAAAGCATTTACACAATTACTTGCAGAATATTATGCCATAATTTCAAAACCGATACTTTTAAATGTTGCCTTCACATATACAGCTTCATATGCATGACTTTTCTAATTCAGTCGGTTTGCTCAGTAGCTCATGCGATACGGCGTTGCACTTGAGTGATGAAGAGCTGTGAAACTACGATTTGACAAAACAGCTCAAATCCACACAAGAATGTTTAAATACCATGGCTGCATCTACAAATGCATTTTTATATTACTTTTGCATTTGTTAACACTATCGGTTAGGTTTAGGGTTAGGTTTGGTGTAGGGGATATTTCCAACATGATAGAGCATTAACCTTTAGCGACACTCCCTAGATATTTGAATTCTGAACAGTCGCAATGCGTACCTCAAGCAGCATAATAAATACGCAGCAATACCTGCCTGTACCAACATAATAAAAATGTGCCATAGTCACATACTAACCGTGTGTTTTAGTGCCACTCTATGGACATTTCACTTTGAAACTGCCATGAAACATGCAGTAAGATACGTAATTACGGAGTTGCAGAAATGTATAAAGGCATGTATTTTTATGATCATTCTCTTGGCTCTGATAATGATGTTTTAATCAAGTAGTAAATAAACTTTACACTTCCCATCATGCTTTCCATGATTAGCTGGATAGGGAGAGAAAATGATGAAACAAAGAATGCATTTTTTTAGGAAGATGAGAAATGAGAAGATGTTTAATGTTTTATTATGTTGGTATTTCAAAAGACTTTCTGTTATGTTTTTTGGGTGAGTTATCATTGTGGTAAAGTGTTGAGCCTGTGCTTGGGTTTTGAACCTGTTAACAAGACTTCAAGCTGCTTTAATAAAAGAAAAGCAACTCCCAGTACCATCTTTAGACTGCCAACATCTAACAACATATGTGTTAAGAAAAGATCTATCTAGATTGATAGTATATTATTAAAACTCTTTGGTTAAACTTTAAACATAGACAGTGGTTCTGCTCAATGGCAACATGTTATGTCTACTTAAATACTTCATATCCACCTTTTTCTGAATGCGGAAGTCTCGCCTGACTGGTGTTTCTAGTCAAATTAATGTATTTACCGAGTTGATATTAAACCTGCACATATTTTTATATTTAGTTATATTGAAAAAGTTATTTTTTTCCCCATATTAACATGGATTTCTATGGAGACTGGAACACGAAACCACCCAAATGGAAGTAAGAATCCATCATGGCGCCGCTCATTGAAAAGGTGGATAGGATGAAGTAAAGTGAACTGAGTAAACTCAACTAAAATTGGAGTGTCCAAATAACTTAATTTAATCATGTGGAATCACTTTTCACATTTAGGTGAATTTTTTTGCCTGTACAGTAGGAGGACAGACGAGAAATCATGGGAGAGGAAAGAGGGGAATTGTACCTTCAGGGCTCAAACTGTGGTTGTCCGAAGTGCAATAGAGTGCTACAATGTTGTTATGGACCACTTTGACTTTCAAGGGACATAAACAGCTAAAAAAATTCTAATAAAAATTGCTTTTGCATTCATACAGGAGTGGAACCACATGATGGTAAATAACAGAATTTTTGGGCGAACTATCCATTTAAGCAGAAGTGCCTGTTAACACTGAAATACATTTTCTGCGCTGTTGTGATAAGTTGTTTTTAAACGAGTGTCGTGCGCAAAAGAGGTGATATTGAAGCTGAAGGACGGCGTGGGTCAGAGACACCATCACTTTTTTAAAATGGTGCCCTTCAAAGCCCAACAGATACACAGACACACAAAGGAAGCCTTGGCAGGAACACCAAACAGAAAGAAAACAGTCATTCCCGGGTGGATAAATACGTCCATTTATGCTTTGACTGGCTCCGTTCTGCTTCTATGATGGTCTTTTTAATATTGGACTCACATAGTGTTTCTGTTGTGCTGTCTTGCCTAAGAGAAATTATTGAAATGTACGGGGAAATGCAAAGAACTGCACTCACCCGGTAGTCTATTACCATAATAAGGAGGGAGTAATGATGTTGTAAATTGTGATGATTGCTAAATTATAGGAATTTATTTTCTATTATGCAAGGGATTTCTGTAAGAGATAGTTGTCATGATTGTTGTGATAGGCTGCAGACTGCTGAGAGCGAGGGAGAGTGAGTACGTGATGAGGGATTTTAAAACAGTCGTTTTATTATGGGAGAGAGAGGAAGAGGGAGAGAGTGAGTGAGAGAGAGAGGGAGAGAGAGAGAGATGCGATAACAGCGTTTGCCCTGTTCATATTTGACTCAGTGCTTGTCATTGAACACCGACAGACTCACTCAGCGCAGAAAAGAAAGTCCACGCATTAAGATCAACATTACAAGGTAAAACATTCATATTTTCTATGATCACACGGGATGAATTTACCGCGAGGTATCAAAGGCAGCGCTTCTGTCTCCTTCATAATTTAGAGTCTCTTTTTTGAATGTTGGATTAAGGAACAAGCACTCGCGAAGGATTTGTTTGAAAATGTATTAATTTCAAATCGAATATGTTTTGCTGTGTGTGTGTGTGTGTATTTTTTTTAACTGACTATTTTGGCTGTAAATCCATGTGAACGAGAATAGCATCCTCCTGTTTTGTTCAGTTTTTGTCCGCTTGCATTTATATTAACGTCCATCTGAAGTCCATTGTACGACTGTTTCTATCAATGTATGATAATTCAACACATAGTCAACACAAAGTACCGATGCTCCGCATTGACAGTGTCAAAAAAACTCCACTATGTATTCCAGTAGCCTACTGTGTAATGCATGCGTCCTGTCCTTTATACATAAGCGGTGGTTTTATGATATATGAGTATATGAGTTATTAAATACGGGACTCACTCTTGGGAAACGCGGACCTTCCACATGACTGAATGCGCGCAGAGTTGGAGCAGATGGCGTGCGCGCTTCTGTCTGTCTGTCGCCGTTCAGGGATTCGCGGGGCAGCAGCAGACACGTTTACCGACACCCCGGTGTTCGCGGGGCAAATATTAAACGGTTAGTCCCTTCCCTAACGACGGCTTCACTGATGACACTCATTTGAATCGCTAATAATGTTTTTAGGCGCAAAGTGAGTCTGGCTGCGCGTGAGCGCGCGGCAGGGCTGGATCGCACGGTCTGCTGCTCGTGCCATGTGTTTCCCCAAAATATATTAATAGCACGAATGCCCTTTTTGTAGGGCAGACGTTGTTTTTTTGCTATGTTTATTTGAAATAATAATTAGTGATGGTAGTAGGCAGATTTGCTGCTGCTTTCATCACCCGTAGGCTTTGAGTGAAGTAGCTTACCTGTATATGATGCGTTTGGATTTGACCGAGCTTTCCAGGTCTGACCTGGTTAAATCGTAACCCTATTCTAAAAGAGAGTTGTGAGTGTTTTTTAAAGTCTACGTGTTTCTTTTTATGTGGTATAAGCGTATACGTTTCACTGATAAACATTTCAACCACAAAAGTTAGATTACAAGTTAGTCAGAGCTTACAAAATAGCTGCGTTCGGATGAGGAGGTAACCATAGCAGCAGCAGGCTGGTCGGATCGTTTTTCGGTAGTGTATGGTACGTTACATCGATATTGTTATTATTATTTTTTAATTTGCTTGTCTGTATCTCTAATTGAAGTCACTGGATATTGCATGTTATCTAATATGTATCCTCAGGATTTGTTGAGTGTCTGTTGCTTAAAGGTCCACTTAAGTACTTTGAAACACATATTTCTGTGTATTTCTGTGTTGACATAATTTCAGCTGAAACAGGAAGACAGGGCGGGACATATCAAGCAGCACTGCCTCCTTTTTTAAACAGCCAATAGCGTTTTGTTTATATCACAGCTTGGTCAGCGTATGACAGCCACAATCTCATCCATATTGCTATAAAATATAGCATTCAGTGTAAAATTCACATAGCTCTGATACATTTTGTGGTCTACGCTGATTTACGGATATGATCCACTCCATGCTATCGTGTCTCTGGATCAGAGCAGACTAGGTGCGCGCTGCGGCGGTTCATGTGACACTAGGTAAAACCAGACTTCTTTGGCCCCAATGGAAAGCATTTTTACACTGAATCGTTCCCTATCCCCTATATAATGCACTACGTGCCATTCACAGTACAAAAAAATACTACCTCTGTAAACAAGTGACTGATTTCAACAGCAGCTTCAGCATGGAGGCAGGACGCTTTGGATTCTAGAGACCATTTCATTAAATGGAAAATTTGATGAGAAGCTGAAGTGCATGTCAACAAAATCATTAATCCACATTGTTATTTAAAGTACCCATGAAATAGAAATGCGTACCTCAAGTTCTTAGACTTTTAGTATTAATTTGTTAGCCTTAAGATCATCTATAAGCTAGTGTGCTCCAAAACAATGACAAAATTTGCATTTAAGCATTCAAAACTTAGTCTCTAACTTCTGCCAATATGGATCAATGATTTTGATGAAATCACACTGCACTTCAGCTTCTCATCAAACTTTCTGTCCAATCAAATGCTCTCTAGAATTCGAAGCGTCCAGCCCCCTACAATATAAATAAATTTTGTGATAGCATATGTGCGAGTCGGCGCAGACCACAAAACGTATTGGACCCATTTGAATTTTATACATAATGCCATATTTTATAGAAATATTGATGAGATTGTGGCTGCCATATGCTGTTAAATGCGGCTTTACTGAGCTAAACGGCTCTGGCCCAAGCTGTGATATAAACAAAACGCTATTAGCTATTTAAAAAAAAAAAACGGTGGGACTACGTGATATGTCCCACCCTGTCTTCCTGTTTTAGTTTGTTTCAAAGCATTTCAGTGGACCGTTAAATGTGTATAATGTGCTTTGTGTATAAAGTACTTATAATAAGTCCTGTAAGTAATTACTGGTTGATAGTTTATAAACACTATGGCTTTACACTGAGTATCATGACCAGCTGAGCAAAGTGAATGTGGCCAGGATTAGACTGTTAGTCCGACCACTGGCAGTTGGAGACAGTGCACTTCTGTTTGTTGTCACTAGAGGCACACTTTACACATCTTTAAATGATTGGATGAACATGGACATTTCTGTGGGGAAAATTTTTTTTTTTTTTTTTTTTACAAAGCACTGCCTGATTTTTGTAAGTTTTTTTTTTTTTTTACTTTTTGCCTTTATTTAGATAGCACAGAAGGAAGACATACAGTAAATCATGGTAGGGGAGAGAGGCAACTGAACCAGAAAAGAACCTCAAGTCAGGACTCGAACTCAGGTCGGCCGAAGTGCAGCCACACCATATGTTGGAAATCTTACTCACACGGCTATTGCTCCAACAGCGCAGCGACAGCCTTTTTTTTTTTTTTTTTGTTCTCTGAATGAAGCAGTGCAAATCTTGTGTGGTTAGATGGGGTTACATACTGAGGGTATATTGCATGTAGCATTGGATATATTTGTGAGATGTAGAGGTTTGGAGTGTTGCAATACCGCCAGGCCTTTGAAATCAACTTTTAAGCTTCTTCATCATTACTTGGAAGAGCTGAGAGCCCTTTGTCCCTTGTCACATGCTGGGCAAAGAACAAATAATAAGCAGAGGAAGAAATTCTTACAGAAACACTTATAAAAACACACTTGAGGAGCAGAAAAAATGTGAAAGAAGAGCCCCTCTGCACTCCAACTGTATTTCTACATTTATTTCGTGTTATGGGCTTATGATGTCCGTATATGTACCTTTCTTATTGTTTTTTTGTTTTTTTTGATTTGGTCCTTTCTTGTACAGTAATTGTCTGTGTTTTGAAAATGAAATGCATTTTACTCCTTTGATGATTTTGTGCTATCAAAGAGACCCAGATACAAATGGATTTTTTTTTGTCTGTTTTTGTTGTTTTTACTGCAAGTATATGCAGAAAAAAATATTTTTGTGATGCACAAAATCCCTTTCAGCTTGGCTAAGCTTCAGCAAGGGGAGGTTCACTGTTACAAAATGGGCCAGGCAGGAGGCAGCTTGCAGTTTGGGTGAACACTCCTCTGATTTTATTTAACACGACTCCAGCAATCTGTGTCAGCAATAAGCTTGTAATTGTTTACACCCAAGGAGCTCTTGCATTTACCAAGGGAGAAATCGAGAAGGAGAGATAGCGTGATGAGAAAATGAGGAGGCATCCATGTTGAAATAGACACGAGACATTGGCTCAACAACTTATGCTGGACGAAGAAAAAAGCAATAGAGAGATGCTGGTATTGTCACCAGCAAGACTGTCTGACTCACAGCCCTAGGCATTTCTTTCATTTACAATAGATGCAATGATGAGCACATGCAATGAGGACAAGAAAAGGGATGAGCAATGGTGAACGTAAAGGTGTTTGTGTTGTAGATCCAAACCTGAAATATTCGCTGTCATTTTGAGAAAAAGGCTCATTATGCAACATCAACACAGCCTTAGCGAATTAGAAAGCAAGAGTTTCTGTTTCCACAGAAAAGAGCGACTTGTTCTTCTAAAGAGATGCCATCTACAGCAGGCTGTTGTGTAAAATGAAGCCGACAAGCTTTATCAGATGAGAGGCCCTCAGAGACCAAGTTAAAGCGAGTATTAAAGCTAACATTGGGCCCTTTTTACCATCCTGAATCAGATTAGTATCATGCAATTTGTCTTTTTGGATGCTAACAGATTTCTTGGCATCTTTCTGACATGGCATTTAGTGTCAAGGATATGTAATAGCTTGTTTTTTGTGTTCATAAGTGGAACAGAACCAGCTACCCAAACACAGAAACCTTTTAGCGGATGTTTAAAACCTTCGCTGAAAGAAACACTGTGCCTCTGTAATTTGTTAATGTGACTCAGGAAAATAATGTTCTTGGCTGTTTCCGTGAAAAAGAATCAGGTGAAGTGAGCAAATAAGGTTATACCTTCGATCTCTCTGTGTGTAAATAGCTCGCGGAGGTGAAAAATAAAAAGCCCTTATGTTAGTGGAGCAAGAATATGCTTATTATTGTGATGTACAGTACTTCAAACAGTTATTTTGTTATTTTAATGTTTTTCTGAATATATTGTAGGAGGCAACAGAGCTCTTTGTGCCAAAGGCAGGAAGTGGTCTCTACTGATAGGCAGTAAGTGGGACTTGTTGTACGCTGTTGAAGTGAAAAATAAAGTATTGCTTTAAGAGCTATTGGCACTGAGAGTGAATATTAACCGCTAGAAATTAAACCGAAACAATTCATTTCCATGGACCTAATCACACCGGGGAATGAAATGTGTCCATAGACAAACTAAGAGTTTTTTTCACACTGTAGTTTAACTAAAAACGACTCACTGACCAAGAAGACAGTCTTTGGATTGTGCAAAATCAGTCAATCAAACTTACTGGCTTCATTATGTTGGCCTGCAATGCCTATAAATCTTCAAAGTTCAAGCCAACATTCAAAGTTTTCAACTCATTCAAATTCAGTCCAAATATAGTAATTAGAATTTAAAAAGCATTATTGATTCAGTTCTGAATGGGACATAACTATGGTGTCTGATCATTAAAGAATTTCTCAATTTCAAATATCAGTCTTGGTTCCCAGGTATAATCTTAATGTAGCCAAATCCTTTTTAGTGCAAGTCAGTTTACTCGGCAGCCATTTTGGCAATGGCCCCAGGCAGCTATTTTCTGTGTGATAAATACAACTTCTGTCTGCTTAAATGAGGAAAGACTAAAATCTCCAAAATTGTTTGTGCCTCAATAACATAAAATCAGCAATAAAATCTGGCAACAACAGTATCATAAATTTAATGTCTTTAGCTCAAATATTGAGTGCTGTGGTTTCTTCCATTCGTTTATCTACGAGCAGACTCTAGCACTCCTCTGTGACCAACATAGGAAAAAGAGGGTATAAAAGATGAATGGATGTATCTAGAAGTGGTCCATCTCCTCCTTCTGTTTGTTATGTAGTCTAATCTTACTGGAGCTGAGAATAAGAATGATTTGGTTGATTGGGTTGTGCCATTCTAGCAGTCAGACAAACATTTGAATGACAACTATAAATCCGACACTATGATTAGTGCCACTCTGTAATACAGCTTTCAAACATCAACTGCTCTTCCAAGAGGGAATTATATAGTCTCTTTTGGTGGTGTATTTTAATCCAATTGATTTTACAATTTATTTGACACTAAGGCATCTCAGATATTGAAGAAGAATATTCAGAGTTCAGTACAAGTTAAGATCAAGTATTTGTAGCATACTATTGATTACCATAAAAATACATTTTCCTTCAAAAAAAAAAAAGAAAAAAAAAAAAAGAAACATAAATTGAGATTAATGGTAAAGGTACTAATGTGTCTGACAAGACGTGGAGCTCTCATGCCACACATCACACCTACCTGATCTCAAGACGAAAACGTACTTGTGGGAACTTTTAAGCAAGAGGCGAGACCACTGCAGTTTCCAACAGAAATTAACACTAGAGACAGTAAAACAGCGAGCACTTGTAATAGTTTTCGTACACAGTTATGATTACAGCTCCATATGTTTGGCTTTCCGGTGTTGACGTGTGGTTACTACTCCCCTTGTATTGATGTTTATTGTAGGTGTGGGGCAGGGGTTAGGGTTAGGATTAGGCAATCATGTAGCAATTTTAACAAGAGGGTGTAAAGGGGGCAGGGGGTCAAAATTAGACACAACACCAGATGTAACAAGCTGGCTTGGTAGCTCAGCCGGCACGGAATTGGACTTAGGATGTGGAATCCTCAGATACGAATCCCATGAAAAACATGACACACAAGATGAAAGAGCTGAAAGAAAAGAGATAGAAAAACAAGCTAAAATGGAATGCTTGTGAATTGAAATGTATTATCAGGAAGGTTTAGGTGTAGTGCAGATGGTACGTATAAGAGTTTTTTATTGCATCTTTGTAAATGGCCTTTCTTAATAATGTGCTAGTTAGAGAGGCAGGGTGAGCAGAGCTCATTAGCATTTAAGGGAACATGCAACAGAATAGCTCGCTTTAAAAAGGGCTGATTTTGACCAGGTAAAAAGAGTGTTTTTTACACTACCATAATGTTAACCAAAGTGCATTATAGACTTCTCATTAAGACACTAAGGAATCATATCAACTTGTGAAAAATTAAAGTGTCAGGTTCTCAGTTCAAAAGATATGTGAACTGATCATTTCTTCTTTTTTACTAGTTATAGCACAAAATAAACTTGAATGAACTTCAGAAGGTATCTTGTTTCAACCACGGAAAAGATGTCAATACTCACTATTTTTCAAGTTCAAGTCCACCGATGTTAATCTACCGTACTCTCCTGTTTGTTTTGTTTGTCAGACAAAAGTGGCAGATTTGGCGTTATGATTGGTCAGATCATATGCCACTCAAACTCCCGACCAAGGATCAAATCTGTTTTCTTAATATTCCTTTAATCTAGAATATAGCAGAGTTTTCATGCCAAGAGAGATGAAGGCATTACAGAAGCTCCATCAGCTGCTGTCCATTTTCCCACCACTGCTTGTATTAACAATATCTCTTTAGCGGCGTGTAATCTGGGCTAGACTATGAATGTGAGCATGTGATGTTTGCATTAGTCTGAAGCCTCTCTCTATGAGTGTGTGAAAGTGAGATTTTTGTCTAGGAAAATGTGTGTGGTCATGAAAGAGACTAATGTGTCGGAGCCCAACCCTTGACACGGACGTCCAACAGGAATTGTGAAAATCCTATTGTAAATTTGCCTACTCTTCGAAGATAATTGGCTTATTCCTGTGTTAAATTGGCCTGTTCTACAGGATGTTGAGTGGGTTTAACACGCTCTCACTGCAGACACAGTATGTCAGTTTCTTTGGGACTCAGACGGGTATTACACGCAGAATTATTGTATGACAATGATGGACTGATAGCTGTGGAGGGCCTGAAGCAGGGGAAGAACGTGCTATGGCACATGGACTGGCATCCGCTTTATCAGACAGACAGACAGATGTATTCCCCCCTTACACAGTCATGCACTGCCTCACTGGAAGAGCACAAATCACCAGCGAGATGGCTGGTTGGCTGGCTGTGGCGAATTTTAAATGTGAACTGTCATTTTTGGTTGCCATTTTGGCTCATATCGAAGGACGGTTGAACTTCATCTTGTTTACTTGCTGTCACTTGCTTGCCGTCCTCCTACAGAAACCCATGCCAGTTGTGAACACGACCGAGTTGCCACCAATTTACCTGGTCTTATTAGAAAAGAGAGAATGCCTGTTGCATTTTTTCCCTTGGCTGCGATCGTACGCTAGCTACGGCTTGAGCTTTTCAAATCCGATCTTCTAAACAAAGCATATAATAACCTCGACAACCTTATTCAGTCCCAATTATGTCACATTTGACTCTAGGTGCCAAACTTTCAGTGACCTCGACCATCCTCTTTTGTCACCTTGTGTTGAGTTTCAGACCTCCATCTCCAACTCTTTCCAATTTACTGTCGAATGGAAATGTTGTCTCGCTATGTACCTTAATCATTATCTCCACATCAAACGAACAGAGCAGGCCTCAGTTTATGGCTTTGAAGATTTTTTCTCATCAGTCTTGTGCCTCAAGGAGCCGCTACATAAGTGTGTGTGTTCTCGAGCACGCTTTAACCCTTGAAAGGAATATTCCAGGTTCAATACAAGTTAAGCTCTATTGAAAGCACGAGCGGTATAGTTTTGAGTAACACAAAAAAAATATTTTTTCAAAGTATCTGTGTTGCACTGCGTTCTGACGTAGAACTCGGATGTGCTGTGCCTTACAAACAAAGAAAGACGGAATAGAAGAAATTGTTGAATGAAGCCGTTATTTTTGTTTTCTCGTAGCTTCATAAGATTACGATTGAACCACTGATGTCACATGGACTATTTTAGCGATGTCCTTACTACATTTCCGGACCTTGAACGTAGTAGTTGCGTTGCTGTCTATGCAGAGTCAGAAAGCTCTCGGATTTCATCAAAAATATCTTAACATTAAGAAAATGAATGAAGGTCTTACAGATTTGGAACGATGTGAGGGTGAGTAATCAATGACAGAATTTTGATTTTTGGGTGAACTATGCCCTTAACATGTTTTAGCACAAAAAATAGCTTGTGGTTATATCTAATTTTACAGCTTTGTTGCCACAGCAACATAACACCTAAAAGCCTAAAAAAAAATTAAAAGCTTTAAATTCCTACAAAACCCGACCCCATTTATTTCCATTGTAAATGGCACACCATAACCTAGATGTTTGCTTTTTTGGAGAAAAAGAAGGAAGAGTCAAAATCATTTTTTATGATGATAAACAGAATGTATCTTTAAATGCGGTGAAAACCAACCAAAAAATGAGGCCTGAGTCTAAATGGTTAACATTAGGAACCCTGAGGCACAATGTATCCCGTGTACACACTTACACTGGCACATGACAGATGAGTTTGTCAGCAGTTGCAGCTGCTCGCAGGGATAGAATTAGACAGCAGCGTTTATGAATGCAAGAGTTGCGTAAACAAAAATAAAGAAGCTGAGTATTAAAATAAAATTCCTCAATGCAAAATTAATTTTGGTGCAAAGAAATCTGTGATGTATGTTTTATACGTCATGTCTGATTTCCACAGTCACGTAGAGGACAAGTAGGACAACTGTGAAATATTTAGCAGAAAAAGCAGCGATAGATTACACCGTGCCCAATCCTGTTGATGAAGATCTACCTTTTAGAGCAAACCCTTCTTCATCAAACCTGTCTGTAATTATCAAGTGGTCTTCTGAAGATCTTAATTAGCTGGTTAATGTGTATTTGATTAAGGTTATAGATGAACTTTCCAGGAGGGTAGATCTCTAAGAATAGAATATGGCACCCCTGTTGTACATTTAAAAGAGTCTTTTTTATTATTTTGTATTGTTCTCTGAGGTCCCCTTATAATGTTATTAAGATTTACATCAAATTTAGAAGTAACAGGCAATTTCTGTCCTGTATTTAAAGGGTTAGTTCACCCAAAAATGAAAATTAGCCCATCATTTACTCACCCTCCAGGCATCCTAGGTGTATATGACTTCCCTCTTTCAGATGAATCCAATCGGAGTTATATTAAAAAATAATCTTGGCTTTACCAAGCTTTAGAATGGCATGGGTGGGTGTTTCTCTTCATCAGTCCAAAACAAGTCCAATGAAGTGCATCCATCCATAATAAAAAGTGCCTCACACGGCTCCAGGGGGTGAATAAAGGTCTCCTGTAGCAAATCAATGCATTTTTGTAAGAAAAATATCCATATTTAAAACATGGAGATCACTTTAATCTACCTTTCGTCGGCTGGTGGTACACGTAAGCAGTTCCAGGAAGATGATGCATCTTCTTTTGTGGAGGCGGTGTTTAGCCACACAATTATGTCATAAAGTGGCACATTCCACAACCTGACATTTTTGGCAGATTGGCTTCAATATAAGATGTTTTTTTTAGACTAATGAGAAAGTTTTGAGTTCTGAAACTTACAGGATGATTTAATAGTACAATAACCTCTTATATGTCAAAAGATCAAGGGGATTTTGATTTCTCAGTTCATGACCCCTTTAAAGTAACGATAAATAGCATTTGGAGCCCATTTTACACCCATAGTGAGGAAAAACGTGTACATGGACTGTTCAATCATAAACTGATTGGGATTGTGAAAAGTTTTTAAGTTTTTATTCTGTTTAGTTGAGTTTATGTTATGATGTAAATACAGATTACATTACATTTTTTCATCTTTATCTTAGTTTCCTTTCATCAAGTGATTTTCTTTTTTTCTTTTTAAAAGATACATTTTTCAACATTTTGACAAATATATATATATTTTTTTCATTTAAAATATATATATTTTTAAAAGTATTTCAAATATGATAGATGTCTTATAACTTATCCCCAAAGAAACATTTTTTATATTCATAACAACTTTAGTTAAATGCACCAGTAGTGTAAAATCTACTTGCATTAAAACTTTAATTTAAAAATTCTTGGCAATGTCTGCGCTGACTACAGAACCGTATAAATAATTCCTAGGGTTTTGGTAAAGATCAAAACCAATGATCTGCATTTTCTCTTGATATTATTCCCTTGAGTGTTTTGGAATTCTATGCCATCGCTTTCTCTTGCCAGTGATCATAAATATGGCAGCTGTGAGGAAAAAAATCATATGACTGAATCACAAACAGATAAATATGACAGGTAGCTGAAAAATAACATCATCTGGAAAGGAACGTTTCATATGCAAATCTTTTTGCTAAAAGATTTAGAAAGCATACAAGATGAGGAATTGTTCACAATATGACCAGGGACACGAATAAAGAAAATAAATAGGGTTAATTATGTTTTCATGTTGACTTTAAGTAGGCGCATCACTCTACATTCAATTAAGTAAAAAGTTGACAAAGATAATTTGAAAGCTCAAAGATCAAAGTCAGCGACAGTTAATTTGTTTTCCAACATTAGTAGCGAGCATTAGCACAACAGAGTTTCTGCACTATTATACGGTCTTTTGTTTGTCACTGTGACAAAACCTCGATGTGTCACCCACGCTATTGTTTAACAGTGTGTTGAAGTACCAACAACCCCCTCCTTCACCGCTTTTTTCAATTTGATGTAGAAAATATGCATCGTCACTTGGTTTGTGTGTGTGTGTCTGAGGATTTATTCCTGCAGCTCTGTTTACCAGTGTGAATGATTATCCTCGTTTGTTAAAGTATGACTCTGATTATGTGAGTCTCCAGTGAAGAGAGAAACTGAGATTCTAATAACCAGAAGAGGAGTGTTGTGAACCTGGTTCATTGGGAGCATAATTAATGGAGTGCGGTTCAGTTGTCATGCGTGATATTTCAGCTCTGGATATACTTGAGGAACTCTTTTGATGAATAGGCAATTAGAAAGAGCCCCCTTATGCCTGCTGCCTGACTGATCTCCTTTTAACAGCATTTCTGTTTCTCTGATAAAATGCAAAATGAATCATCAATACCTGGGTCCGGGGAACGCTGAGCCTGTGATTTTAATTGTAATAGGGTGACGTGAACTGCTGGGATATATGTGTGCGTGCGTTTGTGGCCCTTGATTACATTTGCAGTGAATTTCTGAAGCCATCAATAAATACGCGTTTTGAATTCTTATACCTGTTAAATTTTTTGGTTCTGATTCAGTGTTGATGTCTCTAGGTTGCTTTGTTTAATGCTAATGTGTTATCGCTTGCCAAAGTTTGGCAGAGTCTTAATTGAGTCTTTTTTTTCCCAGTTTTTCTGATGCATTAATCCTGTCTCGCAATCCCGCATTTTCCTTTTTTCTCAGATTGATTCTTATTAAAAAGGCTCATCACTCACTTCAATTAGAGAGTGGGGGGAGGTGGGTTTGATTTTCAATGGCAGGCTTAAATCTTGTTTCTCGCTTCTTTTTTTCAAGGACTTAATCGTAAAAGTCTTATATTATACATAATTGATGATCCTGCTTGGAAAAGACGAACGCAATAACAGCCGCCCCCTAAATGTTCAAAGGAGAAATCTGCTCGCGTTTCTGTACGTTGTACGTTCCACAGAGACAGGGGCCGATTCAAACAGAGAGCAAAAGTGTTGTTTGAACTCGAAAAAGGCACCATGATGCTCCGGTCGAATGACACGCTCGCGTAAGGTATCCTCACGTACAAGGTTCAGGACATTTTTCTATCTGCTATGCTCAGTAATTCACTCAGTAATGCCATTTCGGTTTACACAGACAACGAAGTTGATAGAATGATGGAGATGGCAGACTGAAGCTCAAGGGGCAATCCCATCAGGCTTTGCTGCTGCTGCTGTGGTGATGGGGCCAGTAATAGGTGCTGGAAGGATTCACCTGCAGCAATTGCAATTGCTTTATTGTGGTGAAGGTAGGAGAATAGCCATTGTTTTTTACTTTGTGGAGCATCTTGCCCTACAAGGGCAAAATACAGCTACTACATTACAGTTTTTGATTGAATTTTAATTGATTTGATATAAACTTTCCCCCTCGGCTTTGTTCGAATCTGAGTTTATCTGTCGCAGGACAGATCATAAAGGGATAGTTCACCTAAAAATTAAAATTTGATGTTCATCTGCTTACCCCCAGGGCATCCAAGATATAGGTGACTTTGTTTCTTCAGCAGAACACAAACAGAGATTTTTAACTCAAACCGTTGCAGTCTGTCAGTCATATAATAGCAGTCAATGGTTACCAAATCTTTAAGAGTCAAGAAAATACACAGACAAAACCAAATTAAACCCTGGGGCTCATGACAATACATTGAGGTCTTAAGACACATAACGATCGGTCTGTGCAAGAAACTGAACAGTATTTATGTCATTGTTTACCTCTTACCTCCAAACCCGTAAGATCTTCGGCTATCTTCTAAACACAAATTAAGATATTTCTGATGAAATCAGAGAGGAAATTGTTGAATAAAGTTGTTATTTTTGTTTAAAAAAGTTACAGTTGAACCATTGATATTTTATCAGTCTATATTTTTTCAATGTCCTTACTACCTTTCTGGGCCTTGAATGGTAGTTGCGTTGCTGTGCTCTCGAATTTCATCAAAGATATCTTCATTTGTATTCTGAAGATGAAAAAAGGTCTTATGGGTTTGGAACGACATGAGGGTGAGTAATTAATGACAGAAGTTTCATTTTTTTTGTGTGAACTATCCCTTTAAAGAGCTATAATCAATTTTATCAGAGGTAATCAAATGAAAGCATGAAACATTACTTTAACTGCCACAAAACAAAAAAGTACAATTGTGGTAATTGTGACTTTTTTTTTCTTTTTTACAATTCAGACTTTTCTTAATTTATGTATATCTCAGAATTCTGAATTTTTTTCTTGTATGTCAAATTTTTTCTTTAAATTATGAGTTTACATTTTGCAGTTCTGTTTGTTTCTGCCATGAAGTAAAAAAGAAAAGATTTTTTATTTTCTCTCACAATTTTCTCTAGTGCTATTCAAGTAATTAATCGCATCCAAAATAAAAGTTTTTGTTTATTTAAAATGAGTGTGTGTACTGTGTATATTATTATGTATATATTTATATATAAAGACACACACACACACACACACACACACACACACACACACACACACACACACACTGGTTTACATGTTTTATGGGGACATTCCATAGGCGTAATGGTTTTTATACTGTACAAACCGTACTTTCTATCGCCCTACACCTACCCTACACCTAAACCTAGCCCTCACAGGAGATTGTGCACACTTTTACTTCATCAAAAAAACTCATTGTGCATGATTTATAAGCCTGTTTCCTCATGGGGACCTAAGAAATGTCCCCACAAGGTCAAAATCTACTGGTATTCCTATCCTTGTGGGGACATTTGGTCCCCACAACGTGATGAATACCAGGTACACACACACACACACACACACACACACACACACACACACACACACACACACACACACACACACACACACACACACACACAGTATATATTTGGAAAATAACAACATGTATATATTTATATAATTTATATTATATATAAATATATTTCATGTATAAACAAAAAAATAATTCATAAATATATTCATGCATGTGTGTGTATTTATATATACATAATAAATATACACAGTACACACACATATTATGTACACAAAAACTTTTATTTTAGATTTTCTTTGACAATTCGGACTTTTTTCCGATAATTGCGAGTTTATATCAATTTTTATCCAGTGGCAGAAACTAGCTGTCATATAAGAGGCCTACTTACCTATTTCTACAATAAGGCTTTTGCCAAGCTTTAATCCTTTTTTATAGGATATAAAAGTGATTTTTTTAAAAACACAGGATAGATTGAAGTAATGATCCATTGACATGGAGCCTACATGTGTTGATTCAATAACCGTCATGCGTGAAGGATTCATCAGACTGGTGTCAACCTCTATTAAAAGCATACGCATATGCATAAAATCATATGGCTTTTAAAAGAGACCTGTATGAGTTTCTTTCTTTTGTGAAACACAAAATAAGATATTTAGAAAATGTTGGCAAGAAAACAGTTTCCATTCCCATTGAGTTCCATAGTATTTTTTATCCCTACTATTGAAGTCAATGTAAACCAAAAACTGTTTTCTTACTATTATTGGTTAAAATAACTTCTTCTGTGTTCCACAGAAAAAAAACAACATGAGGGTGAATAAATGATGACAGAATATTTATTTTAGGGCATCTCTTTAAAAGCGCTAAAGGACACCTGAGTTGTGTCATGTGAGAAATATGTAAATGTAAGTTATGCCCTCCAACGAACTTGCTAATTGAACTTCTATTTTTCATATTTCCCACATGAACACACCACCTTCCTGATACTCAGCATGACCCACAGTTTGAAAAGCACTGCTGTAAGAAACCCCATAAGGTTCAAACTGCATTTTACTTATGTTTTGTCTTTGTAAGGTAGAAGCACAATCACCAACTCATAGAATTACAGATGATTTTCATGTATTTTTCATTTACTTGCAAATGGTCTAGACTTCAAAGCTCTGATTGATCCATTTTACCTGGCAGTTTGGCGTGGCATATTTTCTTCCCTCGGGATCACGTTTTTATGACGGGTCATAAGCGCAGAGCTCTGCAGTGACCTTAATCTGGGGGAGGTCTTGAATTTTGAGTGCTTCGTTGTCTTTTTTTCACCATCGTCATCTATAGTCAATTTCCTGGAAGCTGAGTGTGAATGCCTTCATGTAGAGCGAAAATCTTGTGCTTGTTGACTCAAAGATCTAGTAATCGCAAAGCATTGCTTTCCGTAGTACATAGCCATCTGATTCTCCGCTATTTATATGCAACCCAAACATAATATCAGAATCAGAGAACACCAGCGGTTATGTACACAGTTGCGTACACAGAAATCTCTGTCCAAATCACTCGAGGGTGAAATTTGCTCAGAAGTAATACATCACACAGAGTTTCCATATCATTTCCATCAAGTCTAATGCCACACAAACGCACGCTCATTGGAATTCTTTTCCCATTTGAGATCGGAAAACTCTTATCGATCTCATCAGTGCAATAAAAGCTGCTAAACGCAGTGCGATACACATTTACTGCCACAAGCTACATGTCGAAAGGACTATTTAAACAGATCCCTCAGGAACAGGTATGAGCTGTTTGAATAAACAGGTATTGCAGAGAATGCTATTATTGACTCTTGTAACAAATACACTACAAGGCCAAATGTATGTTCGACAACCCCTTCTAATTAATGCATTCTTTCTGTCTGTCTGTCTGTCTGCTTATTTTATATATATTTATTTCATTTCATTTATTCGAGCAAAAATGCAGTAAAAGAGTAAAATACATTTAGTGTCACATGATCCTTCAGAAATCATTCTAATATGCATTTATTGATCAAAATACAAACAGAAATATTATTGCAATTTCAAAAAGCTGTTGTTTTATTATATTTTAAAACGTAATTTATTCTTGTGATGGAAAACCTGAATTTTCAATAGCCATTACTTTAGGAGCAACATGAGGGTGAATAAATGATGACAGAATATGTATTTACTGTTAAATATCAATAAATAATATATAATAATATATATAATGAATTATTAATATAGTAATAAAAATGTTGTATAATAATATAATAGAAATATAATAATAAAACAATTATTAATATATAATAATTTAAAATATTAAAATATAGCCTTTATTTATTTATTTATTTTATTTAAATCTTATTTTGTTTACAGATATGAAACAACATGAGGGTGAGTAAATGATGACAGAATAACAAATTAATATATTTAAAGAATTATTAATATAGTAATAAAATGTTGTATTAATAAAATATAAAATGAAAAAATATGAATATATTCATAATTCAAAATCTTAAAATAGGCGTTGGTATTTATTTATTTTTAACTTATTTTTAATATTTTATTTACAAATATGGAGCAACATGAGGGTGAATAAATGATGACAGAATATTTATTTATTGTTAAATATCAATAAATAATATATAATATATATAATGAATTATTAATATAGTAATAAAAATGTTGTATTAAT